>NW_028301713.1:6363636-6666666 GCF_037042655.1 Diuraphis noxia | reverse complement strand
TCTCGTAATTAATATAATCGTACTCATTAGCGTTCACTGTTCAGTGACAATGAGTAAATCTTAGTTGTACTTTAGTGTTTCTTTTTTTCGCAACCTACAAGCAGTGTTTTTATTATGATAAACTTACCAACGTCGCTTGTATAAGTTCTCCAAAATCGTCGTTTAAAATCCTTACATAAGTTCGCCGTACTCACATTACTACTTTATTACGCAATAGTGCATATGAGTTCTCCTTATCTGCGACCGCCACCAGGCGGTCTAGATAAAACAAACACACGCCGCCGCCGACGCAATTTAATTAATTATGAATAATATTAATAATAGAGCTAATCAGCAAATCGGTCAACGCAAAACAACAACGTCCAGTCAGCCAATTAAGTCTAACCCTCACGCTTCTAATACCAAATATGACGACCCAACTTCAAATAAAAATCCAAATGACAATGTTACTCATGCTACTCAAGGTAAAAGAAATCTCTCTTCATCTTCTCAAACCTCATCGACAAGCGATCAGGTCAATATTATATCGCAAAATATTAAAAAAAAAATCAAACTGTTTAAATCAACAAATCGGTTTGAAATCCTAAATCAACTTGACGAGCCTGACCAAAACTCGTCTTATCAACAGCTGCCTGACGAACCAAACAATGATATCACAGACGAAGTTTTCAAACCCCCACCTCCTATTTTTGTAAGGGGTGTGTTAAACTACTTAGACCTATGTACATCGCTAATTGAATTAATTGGTGTAGATAATTTCTTCTGCGAAACGTCTGCTGACCGTTTAAAAATTCAAACATCGAATCCTGAATCATACAGGGCACTTATTCACATTTTAAAAGATCAAGAAGCGGAATTTCACACTTACCAGCTCAAACAAGATAAACCACTCCGTGTCGTCATACGTAACCTTCATCCAACCACTAATGTAGACACAATTAAAGAAGAACTAGAAGTTCGTTTGTTTGAAATAAGACGTGTTATAAATGTTCTCCACAAAGTAACAAAAATTCCACTTCCGCTCTTTTTCGTAGATCTAGAGCCATCAATCAAGTCAGCTGAAATCTTTCATCTGTCCTCACTGTTGCACACGAAAATCAAAGTCGAAGAGCCCTACAAGTCTAAAACAATCAGCCAATGTACAAACTGTCAGGAATACGGTCACACAAAAACCTACTGCGGTTACCTATCACGCTGCGTCCGCTGTGGCTTAAATCACAAGTCCCCCGACTGTCCAAATCCACGCTCCGAGCCACCAAAGTGTGCTCTCTGTAGAGGCGATCATCCTGCAAGTTACAAAGGCTGTTCCATATACAAGGATCTCCAGCGTGCCAAAAAACCATACACCAAAAGTAACGTTGTACCAACTAACACTAGATTTAATACCACAAATGTTAGAGATAGTCATCCAATAAATGACACCCACCCAATTCAGCCCGATTCTCATTCCCCCACCTATGACCAGGCTACTTCTGGTAGGTCAGCTAATAATCCAACTCCTTCAACCACTCCTGATTTAAATTCTACCATCACAAACTTCCTTGAGGATTTCAAATCACTGATAAATCCCCTAATATCCCTACTCACCAAAGTAATCGAAAAACTTCTTGCTAAATAAAATGTCAGACAAAGCTACAAATAAATCACTTTTAATACTACAATTTAATGCAACTGGAATAAAAAATCACGTCAATGAACTCCAAACAGTTCTTTACAATTCACGCATTGACTTAGCACTAATTACTGAAACCCATCTCACCAAATACTCCAACATTTATATACCTGGGTATAAGCTTTTAAAAACCGACCATCCTGATAACACGGCTCATGGTGGTGTCGCTATTCTCGATCCCTAAAATATCCCCGAAATTATTTAACCATACTACTAATAAAATCAAATTTCATGACCTTGTAGACCAACAAATCAAATTAAACATTAAATTAAAATCCTATAACGACCTGGATCTAGCTGTTAACAATTTCACAAACCTCATTCAAAGTGCAGCTTGGTCATCTACAGTCACCTCCCTCAAACTTTCTAAGTCTCCTGCTATACCAGTCCACATTCGTGAAATCATTGTTGAAAAACGTAGGCCAAGGGCTCTTTACCAGCGAACCCGCTTGCCTTCACACAAGCAAAAATACAATAAATTAGCCAACCATCTAAAAAAATTGTTAGCTAAACTCAAAACAAAATCATTTGAAAGCTTTCTAACTAATCTCTCTGCAAATGATGGTAGTCTTTGGAAAGCAACAAAAAATGCATGTAAAACTAAAGCCCCTAACGCCCCAATAAAAAAAAACGATGGCAGCTTTGCTATATCTGATACAGATAAAGCCGAACTGTTCAAACTCCACCGATCTGAAACTTTTCAACATCACCCTGATATTGCCTCTCCAAATAACATCAACTCTGTGGAAGAGTTTCTAAACTCCCCACTACCAGTTGCTCTCCCTGTCAAACACTTCACCCCGAATGAAGTTAAATATGCTATTGATAAATACCCTAAAAAAATCTCCCGGGTTTGATCAAATTACTGCTGAAGTTGTCAGATGCCTGCCAAAAAAAGCGATCATCCACCTCTCACATCTATTTAACTCTGTTCTCAGGCTCTCATATTTTCCTTCCCTCTGGAAATTCTCGATTATTATTCTGGTTCCAAAGCCCAATAAACCTCCTGACTCCATTTCCTCTTACCGCCCCATTAGTCTATTACCTTTTTTCGCTAAAATCCTTGAAAGACTTTTACTTAAACGTATTCTACCATGCCTAACTATGAATTCCATTCTTCCCAACTCTCAGTTTGGATTTCGATCTACCCACTCAACAATCCACCAAGTTCATAGAATTGTAGATGCAATTTCTTATGCTTTAGAAAAAAAATTATATTGTACTTGCGTTTTTCTTGATATCTCTCAAGCATTTGATAGGGTCTGGCACCATGGGCTCCTTTTCAAATTGAAAAAATTTTTACATCCTGTATACTTCCTGATCATTAAATCATATCTTTCTGACAGATATTTCAGTACTCGTTTCGGTGAAACCCTCTCCAGTATAGCCAAAATATCGGCAGGCGTTCCACAAGGTGGAATTCTTTCGCCTGTGCTCTACAACATCTACGCCTCTGATCAACCAACCTCCCCGAATACGCAAGTCGCCGACTATTCTGACGATAAAGCTATAATCTCAATAAATAATGACCCGGTTATTGCCTCCCACCATCTTCAAAATCACCTCTCCCTCATGGAAGAATGGTACACCAACTGGCGGTTGAAAATAAATCAGTCCAAATCCATACATTGTACTTTTACCCTTAGACCTTCTACCTGCCCAGCTGTCTCCATTCATGGCATCCCTATTCCAAATTCTCAAACAGTTAAATATCTTGGACTAACATTAGATCGTAGATTAACCTGGGCCCACCATATTAAGTCTAAACGAACAAACTTAAACTCTCGTTTACGCCTTCTTAAAACATTTATTAACAATAACAAATTCACTAATATCAACTCAAAACTGCTCATATATAAATCTTTAATCAAACCAGTATGGACTTATGGAATACAGTTATGGGGTAATGCAAAAAAATCAAATATAAACAAAATACAAACTTTTCAAAACATAGCACTCAGGAAACTTCTAAACGCTCCTCCTTACGTCTCAAACCACACTATTCACACTGATCTAAAAATAAAACTGGTGCATGAAGTAGCTATAGATCATTACCAACGCTTCCACAATCGTCTTTCCTCAAATAGCAACCCGCTAATACGTAATCTTGCAGTCCTTACTATTCCTGGTAACCCACCCAGACGTTTAAAACGTAAATGGTGTCGTGACCTACTTGCTCACCCCCCTGCCCTCAACTAATCAATTACAGAGTATCAGTTGTTTAACTAATTATTCTAAAAAAAAGAAAAAAATTTAAAAAATTTAAAAAAAAAATCAATCAATTTGAGTGTCATTAGTGGATGACTTCTCACGTCAAGCGTATCATGTTGTAAATTCTCTAACCATATAAACTTATTGTGCCCCTAAGGTATAGATTGTTTATCTCAAACAAAGAAAAAAAAAATTTTTATTAGCATTTGAATTTCAAATATTGACAAAAATTCGTCAAAACCATGAATATTTTCAAATTATTTTGTAGTTCAAAATTCATAATATTGTTTGTATTAATATCTAAGGTTATAAAATTTAACACCAAGTTTTCCATAAATTTTGCTTCAAATAGCTATAGAGAAAATTTGAAGCGTCATATAGGAAAAATGTTTTGAGCGTTTGAGTTTTAAATTTTTATGAAATCGCGTAATGATAACGATTTATCCTCAAACCAGGTATATGTATATCTATGATAATATAAGGTATTATGAATTATGATAACT
This sequence comes from Diuraphis noxia, assembly GCF_037042655.1. NCBI lineage: Eukaryota > Metazoa > Arthropoda > Insecta > Hemiptera > Aphididae > Diuraphis > Diuraphis noxia. The sequence goes on along the minus strand of NW_028301713.1, from coordinate 6,662,280 downwards.
ACATGATAACTACACTAATTGATTAACCATGACTTATGCAAAATGCGTCTGAATTGAAAAATAAAATATTTGTTTCAAAATAGAATATATGACAATATTTAAATATAATATATCCTAGACTGACAAATCATCTCCGTTCAGAATCGTTTTTCGTATACAATGATACCTATCATTGCATTCAAATTTAATCCCATCCATTACAGTAACCTACTGTACAGCAGAACGACATCCACGACTTACCCACTTTTTTGTGTACGTAACTACACTATTTAAGGAAGAAATTATATCAAAGCTGTTTGGAAAATTTATTGGAGAAATCTGGAAAAAATCAAATAGAATTCAAAAGTCAAATCAATAAATTATGTGCGAAAAAATATACTCATTAAGTTTTTTGATAATTCAACTTAATAATTAATTAATTTTTAATTATAGTGATTGTATTTTAAGCGGGTACCCACATAAGTACAGATAACAGAGCAAAATGTGTAAAGCTGAAACGATATAGACGAAGACGTTTATAGACTTAACGATTGAACTGTTAATTTAAAAACAAAAACATTTTTAGAAATCGTGTTTATTTATTATCGAAATGACGAAAACAAAGACATTTAAAAAAAAATAAAAATAAAAAAATTACAATTACAATTACCTAAGTAAAATATAGTTTGTATTACTGTAAACTTCGAATTAGTAGCTTGATAATATTAACATTTAACACTACCATGTTCAATATCAGTAGTACTTACTACTTTTGTTTACACAAAATGTAATTGATAAATAATTGAACGTACGTATAAGAAAATTATTATTTGATAGTTGAAAGACGGATAAAAAAAAAGTTATGGATTTGAACTATAATACAGTTTGGTATGTAACTTTAAGCGGTAAATAACCATCATCATGTTTATAAATTATACCGATATACCTATATATTAGATTTTTTAAACTCAATCAAATGATTTAATGTTTTATTTTTCTGTTTTATAAATACGATAAATATACCTATCCGAAGTATAACGAATAATAAAATAATCGATTCTACATTGATGGCATACAATAACTGTCTAGTACTTACATACCTATCTGATGAGAATTTTCGAAATATATAATATACGGAAAGATAAACGGTTTTATAGAACAACGTATGGTATGAAAATAAAACTTTTAGTTTTATATCTTTAAGATTTGTCAACAGCACGGTTCAATTGATTTGAATAAAAAAACAATTTTAGATTCTGAGTGGAGCGAGGAATGTATTGATTTTACCATGATGTATGTTTTTTTTTTTAAATTTTTTTTTTCTGTCTGTCATCACGTTTTGGGGCAGTAAAAGTGCTTCGATTTTCGACTTCAGTACCTCGTTCGATCAGAAAGTGAATCTAGTTGGTACTTTAATTGGGGAGGGGGGTTGTCAAAGTGAAAAATTCTGAATATTTTTCTTAATAATTGGGAAAACAAACTAAAAATTAATGGGAAAAACGGCAAATTTTACGCACAATCAGTTTTCGACAAAATCGATTTTAGTTTTTGGTGTAACGTTAAAACAAATGACCATAGATACATGAAATGTTCACCAAATGTTTGTATAAGTATATTCTATCCACCGTGCAATTTTCAAAAAATTTCGACTTAAGTTGAACTATTCATAGGTATATGCAATTACATTATAATGAATGGTCACCATTATAATGAATATCTTCCCTAATAGACATCTCATCCATAATCAAACCACAAAAAAGTTTTTTATTTTTTTTCCCCATTTCTTCAACCTTAAGTTTTACAGCATTCAAACATTCAACACTAAACCCAGGTGTTCCATCAATAGTTGAATACCATTTTCTGATAGTACTTGGATGAGGTAAAGTTTTATTAAAAATCTCTCTAACATAGCTGTATGCAGCTGGAGAATAAATGTGTAAAGTTAACCCAAATGTCCTTAATTCTGGTGATATACTATTTCCTGTTGACATATTTAACTGTTTCATAATGATTTCAGTTTGAAGAGGTGGTATACTTTCCTATAAAAATGATCAACAACATAAATCATTTTATATCATTGTATATTTATATCATTGTAAAACCAATACATTCATCAAAAAAAAAATTAAAAATAACAATATACATTATTGTAAAACCAATACATTCCTCGCTTTGCTAAGAAATACTGTTTAACAAAGTATAAGTTGAACAACTGTTGTTTTTTAGTTTTTTACCTTTAAAACAGTGTAGCAGTTTTCTGAAATGAGTTTTTTTTCTTCATTCAAGTGTTCAACAAGGTTGGATAAATTTTTTATTTTGTTCCGGAGGTTTTCATTGTCATTGGTCAATTTTTTAAGTTTCTTTTTTTGCTCTAAAATAACTGACTGTGAAGCATGCCAATACTTCAAGCGGCTGTTGGGAGTTTCTATATCACTAGGGGATTCAAAGTCTCCAACATACACTTTTCGTTTCCTATAATGTATAAGAATAATTATATTTTTTTTTTAAGTACCTATGAATAGTTAAAAATATGGACCTTAGGTTTTATATAACTGTATAGTGAAAATACCTTTGAGAAAAATGGTTAAATCTTGAAGGAGGCGTAGTTAGTAATTTTTCATCAACCAATTCATCTTTACTCAATGTGTCCAAACTAATTTCTTCAACTAATATTTCTGAAGGTAATGGCACCACTTCTTCATCCAATTCATTATCACACACTGTGTCTAAATTAATTTCGTCAACTAACATTTCGGAAGGTAATGTCACCACTTCTTCTTCCATTTCATCGTGTATTTTATCGATAGTACTTTCAAAACTTAATGAGCGCCGAGAACCTATATTAATAGTGATTGTATTAGTTTATAATATAATTATAAAAAATTATTATAATTCTATATTTGATCTTACTTATACACATTATTCTAATAATACTAGGGACTGCATCCTTCTTTAGTTTTTTTTGATTATTCATACTAGTAATTGGTATTGAATAATCATTTTCACAAAAGTGACTTTCGCAAACTACATGTGAAGGCTTCAATTCAAAAAATTGGTCAATTGACTGAATAAACTTCAACCATTTTGATTGAAGTTCAAGATCTTTAGGGATCCTAGCCATCAATAAATAATAATATTATAAGACATATAATTTAAAAAAAATGACTTATTAGTTTTTACCTGTGTAGTTTTAACCCTTGACCAGCAATAGTTGGCAGGTCTATATGCAACAACTGTTAACCATATTACGGTTGCAACTACGGTTTTTAATTAAAAAATGTATGTATTACCAAATACACTAACGAAATATTACTTCAACAGTTAACAATAAATTGCAGTAAATTGTAAATATACAATGAAATTGAAATATGAAAATCAAACATCAGTCAAATAAAATAACACCGTAATCATAATAATAAAGATAATGTATATGATAACGTTCATGGAATATAAATTTGCGTAATATTTTATTCCATGATTTTCCCAAGATGTATTGCTGTCTCTCTCACACTATGATGACTGAAGTATACATAGGTGGACGGGGTGGAATGCACGGTCCATTAGTTAATATGTCTATGGATAATACAGTATATAATATGTATACATTATATTATTATATGTATCATAATGTACTTATGAAGAAACAAAATAAAAACAACGACAATTTTGTAAAACGAGTCTGTACAAAAACGTCTGTGATAAGTGATTAAGGCGTTAATATTATTTTTTAATTTAATAATGGGACCAATGTTTTAAAATTATTGATTATAGCTCTAAAGGTTTTACAGTGTTCACATTTATTAAATAACAAATACATGATTAGTTTTCAGCTTTCGTTTTGAAACTATTAATGAGTAATTTGTATATTTCCTCAATTTTCTATCTGATATTATATTTTGTTATTATCCACATAATAGAGATTATAATTAGACTATTTGATCACTATAAAACGAGTAAAATGTTTTTATAACTAACAATATGTATTAATAATTGCATTTTTTTTTTAGATAATATTACTGTAATTTTTCAATTTGGATGCTTTGAAATTCAGAAAAATTCAACTAAAATTTCCTTAAAAGATATACTACTTTAAATATTACTGTCTAAAAAATTAATTTTGGCTTTCAGACTTATTCAGATATCAGAATCAGAAATCGTTTTATACTCCTGTAGTGACGCTAGTCCATAGCACTTCTGAAGTCTGTCAAACGCACGTACGATACTTTACTATTTCTTTGTTTTAAATCCAAATGACAATTTTAACTCGTAGAAGGTTAGGTTAGGTATTTATTATTTACAATCGAATTATATAGTTTATTCTACTAAATTTTTTAAATCAAATTTTTAGTACAAGAATACCATAAATTTACTAACGTAACATGCAGCGAAAAAATATACCATTAACGAACACAAATTTCATAATTACTCGTTATTATTATCAAAAGTGAAAATTTAAGGTAATTATATAACTTTAAAAAATTTCAATATAACGTCAAACTAAAACAGAATCCTACAATACATAAAAGGATGAATATAACATATGTAGATAATATATTTACCGTATATTATGTATACATATGTATAATATAGTATATGATATAAAAGTAATTCGACGTAGGCCAGGTAAGTATAATACATCGCATATTATGTTAATTATTATACTAATGTTGGTCACAATTTATTGATTTTCAATTTTTATTCACAGTGGTCTTTGTACTCTAGCAGGTTTTCAATTCCTATCAACAATAGGTATAGCTATTGATTTAGAACTAAAATCACGACAACTAGAACTGATTTGTATACGACGAGAGGTGCCACATATCTTCGTTAAATAATTTACAGATTTTAATGATAATAACGCGTAAAGAATTAAAATTTGCATTCAAATGCCCATTGTTCGTAAGTAATATTACTGCAATACTTCAAAATAAAACTTATGGACATTGTGAAACATTGCGGTGCCATTTGGAATTGATACGGAGCGTTGAATTCCAACGTTCCGCGTCGTGAAATAAATAACAAATTGCGAGTATTGGTAATCACATTAATCTATTGCTATCTCGAATAATAATTTATACAATGTTGGGGCAAGTAAAGCGTCGATCTGCACCACCCAGACTTGATAAGTGAGGTGGCACAGTCGGTTGTGCTTGTGGCTAGTCGGGCACAGGCCGGACTCTATTTACAATGTCGGGTAATTATGTTAATTTTGACAAGACGGTGGGGAACCGCCCGTCACCGGTACAAGCTTATATAAGCGGTACTCCGGTGGCGAAGCAGGTTCGGAAAAGATCAACTTAATTAAGTGTCTTATAAAGTGGTGGTGGCTCTGAAAAGAGCCGTTTTATGTGTTCGGACTGTTGTCCTGGTCGATCGTCATTCCCACCTGGTTGATAGCGTCCGCGTTGTTCTCCGGGATAGCTCGGCTCGTGTCGTGTGTTCCGGCGTATTCGACAACCGATTAACCCTGAGCGGTGAGAATTTATTTGTTAGGCAGAAAAGCTTGAAAATTTAATACAAGGCTTCTAACTCATTGTAACAATAGCAGTTAAAAAATATTAAAAATACATAGGCACGATTTTTTTTTATAAGCATTTAAAGTTCAAATTTTGACTAAATACGTAAAAATTACGGCAATATTCAAATTATTTTAGTTAGAAATTCATAAATGTTTTTCTTTTTAATTCTAAGACTTTAAAATTTAATACAAGACTCCTAACATATTTTTACAATAGCAGTTGAAAAATAAAATAAATACATAGTCATAATTTATTTTTATAAGCATTCGAATTTTGAATTTTGACAACATATTATGTAAAAATCACGAAAATTCGTACCTAAATTATTTTATGCTAGAAATTCATAAAAAATTTTCCTTTTATATCTAAAATTTGAAAATTTAATACAAGGCTTCTAACACATTGTTACAATAGCAGATGAAAAATAAAAGAAATATAGTGTCACAACTTTTTTTTATAAGCATTTAAAGTTCAAATTTTGACTAAATACGTAAAAATTACGGCAATGTTCAAATTATCTTAGATAGAAATTCATAAAAGTGTTCCTTTTTAATTCTAAGATTTGAAAATTTAATACATGGCGCCTAGCATATTTTTACAATAGCAGTTGCAAAATAAAAGAAATACATAAACACAATTTTTTTTTATAATCATTCTAAGTTTGAGTTTTGACAACATATTATGTAAAAATCACGAAAATTCACAAATTATTTTAAGCTAGAAATTCATAAAAAAATTTCCTTTTATATCTTAGAATTTAAAATTTTATATAAGTCTCCTAACATATTTTTACAATAGCAGTTGAAAAATAAAAGAAATATATTAGCACAATTTTTTTTTTTACAAGCATTCAAAGTTTGAATTTTGGCAATACGTGTAAAAATCTCGAAAATCACGAAAATTCGCAAATTATTTTAAACTAGAAATTCATAAAAAATTTTTTTTTAAATCTAAGATTTGAAAATTTTTAATAATCTATAATATATTCTAGACAATATTCACTGACATTTTTATGCAGTTCTTCAAGATTAGAAGGTAACTTGGGAATTGTTCATAATTTAGCAGCATTCAAATTTTTACGGACTCTGTTAATATAATTTTGAAGTAGTGAGTCACTATGACTGTTTGTAGCTATCTCCTTGCGTATAATTTTAGATGGTCGCTCTGTAATAATTTCGTCACATTTTCTTTTTAGTGAATTTGTCAATTGTTGTCTCACAAGTGTACCATAACCTTCTCTTTCGTGGTTATGTGTTAATACTTCTTCACATAAACAATCTTTGTGCAACTTAACATATGCTTTAGATTTTCGATTTGTACATATCCACCTCTTTATGTTATCTGCTAGGTTCTTTTGGAATCCAAACTTGTAATTGTCAATAATCAACAACTTAGTTCCCTTTTCACTAAACATAAACTCCATAATTACGAAAAATTACAGTTTAAAAAATAAAATATGAAATACAAATTACAAATTTATACGATGTGTTTGAGACTTATACGATTCCGAGACTGTACAGTACTCACTGCTCACTAACATTATTGTCATTCAAACATAGGATATAGAAGATATACCATACGGCATACAGCCATAAAAGTACATATTATATCTCAATTGTTATCTTAATTGATGGGGGTATCACAAATAATTTGCTAAACTGCCAATATATAAATATTAAAGATATTGCCATCTTATTGTATATTATACTATAAATTATAGAATATTGCCATGAAGGTACATTTATATTTTATACTATCTAATTTATATTTTGTACCAATTATTAAAAATTTAAAAATTACCTGTACACAAACGGGAACCAATTCGGCTCAATTTAAAAAAATACCTTTTTCAAACGGGAACCAATTCGGTTACTCCCAAAAACTCATTTAACCCTTATTAGATTAATTTATTACTGTAAAACGTTATTATATTAATATATAAAAATTATATATTCGTTATTTTTTTTTCTGTTAATTTGACAGGTTGATTGACCCTTGTATAATCACCTAAACCATACGGCTTAAATTACTATATAACTTAATTATTTACTTTTATATACATTAAATTCATCCTATGAAAATGTTTATATGTTTATAAAGAAATGTTGTTAGATTAAAAAATATTTAGAAAGTATCTGTGCTGGTTTAAGACATTTAGCGCTTAAGTGCAATAATTGCGCTTTCCTAATATTTTCCACTCAAAGACCTTATAGTTAAATATTTCGGCCATTATTTATACCTAAAATCTAAATTTGTATGTACGTACAATATAATGAGTCATAAAAAAAATAAATTAATGGTAGAATAATATTATGTACTAGTGTACTACTATAATTTTTTTTTTTTTTTTTCGTATGGAGGTATGTCTGGGAGTAGGCACGAAGGCCCAGTTCGGACGCCTGTTTGGCAGAATTTCTTGGTCGAGGATCGAACCCGGTCCGGCTGAGCCACATCCGACGCGTTTGACCACTCGGCCAACTCGTCCCCCTACTACTATAGTACTATAGTAATATACTACTATAATATAAACGAATACACAATACACAATATTAAATATAATTTTAAAAAAGGCTTGTTTTATATTTTTCAGAACCTAATAATATGTGCACTAAACCTGTCAAGGGGGAAAGTCCTCTATAATCCAGTCCTGACGGATACTACTGAACTTTGAAATGTGTCCATAAACATAACGACAGTTATTTTGGAAATATATTTTTAGATTAACAAAACTTATAAGTAAATTATAAACGTTTCTCATACACAATTTTATCATATAGACTTTTATTTGGGGCTAGGTAAATTGAGTCCGAGATAAGTTTGGTACATTTTGAAATCGGTAAATTGAGTCCCGGGGAAAAATAGGTAGTAGGTAAGTTGAGTCCCGGAAAAAATAAGGCAGTAGGTAATTTGAGTCTCAGGGTAAAACGATTTATATGCATTTAAAATTTAAAAATGTTCACTATACAATTTTTATTTGTGATTTGTGGACATTCATTGACAGCGTGTATATGATTTTGAAAATAGCAACATGCACTTTTATTGCATAAAAAATAATTATATAATTAATAAAAATGCAATAAAAATGCATTTTGTTATATTCAAAATCATATACATGCAGTCAATGATTGTCTACAAATCACAAATAAAAATTTTATAGTGCATATTTTTAAATTTTAAATGCATATAAATCGTTTTTCCCTGGGACTCAAATTACCTACTAACTTATTTTTTCTGGGACTCAACTTACCTAGGTACTACCTATTTTTCCCCGGGACTCAATTTACCGAGTTAGGGTCATTTGGGACTCAATTTACCAACGCCGTTTTATTTTTGGTTTATCTGTGACAAAATTAAAAAATATGCGAAGTATTTCTAAAAAAAAAATAGATATCTATTCAAAAAATATCAACCGTAATACACAACTTATCTATGTATAATATGATTAAACACAGATAAAATCTGTTAAATAGGACTGCAATGTAAGACGTAAAACACAATTTAATTATTAATAACTAAAATAACAAATCAAATATCTAATTAATTTATTATTGTCAATAATATAATAGTACTATTATCGAAATAATTAAATAAAAGATAACAGTTTAAAATTTTCTATTGAATGTCAAAATTATTTTTCTCCAATAAAATTAGATAATTAATTTAAAAACGAAACTAGGTAATATTTTATTTAACCCTTAATGTATTGTACCTTTGAATTTATATTCGCAAAGTAATATATGTATTCTACTTCATTCAATAATTCAAATTGATTGATTCGAAGCTTTAAATGTTATTTTAGTGCTTTCATCATAGGTAGTATTTCAAATTCATAAAACAATTAATTGAACATTACAATTTTTATACAAACTATCTGAAATAATATTAGTATCATTAAACTAATATGTTTATGTCATTATTATTAAATAATAGCCATTAATTTATAACAGATAAATATGACAATTATGAGTAACATTCAAAACTTATGCAATTCAAATGGACATAATTAATATTATACATGCGTCTCAATTACCTACACTCAACTATATGAATCAACAGACAAATTTTAAATAAATATTTAAAATACATTTTATATACTATAAACATAATTTTCTACTCGTGAATCACGATTTAGGTACATAGTTTTAATTTTTAAATTAAATCGATAAATAATATTGTGTCATTAAATTGAATTAATGTTGGTAAAATAATACAAATTAGTAGAAATTGTAAAATTAAATTCTTTAGCTAAGAACTGAAATCAAAATCATAAATTGTATTTCAATACATTAAACATTAAAGGGATCGAAAATGATGATATTATGTTTTTGGTTTTGCTACATAATATGTTTTCGTTTCAACGTAGGATAGATTTAGAAAAATAAGCTCGATATAGACTTTCCTACATTTTTTATCTTATATCTTTAACTCCTGAAATGTTATTAAAAAAGTAATTTTTTAGCTTGAACATTTTCAAATTTTAATTTTTGAATGTAATAAAATGAAATCATTTATTTTTCTATACCAATGTGCTATTATACAAATAATACATAAAAATTACAGGGTTAAAATTCATGATCCTGCAAAAGATGATATTTTTTTTTAACAGAAAATTTAAAAAATATGTAAAAAGATACAAACAATAAGTCAATAAATATTGTAAATTAATAATAGCACACTATGAAATATGCTATTATAAATAGAATTTATGATAATTACTATGAAATATTACCTAGACTAAAAAATATATTGATTGAACTATTTAGAGTTATAGCATTTAATATACAACCGTATAATAGTTAACGTATTTTGTCATTAAATAAAAGCGTAATAAAATAAAACATATAGGTACAATTTTTTGTAGAAATATGTATTGGTTATAACTTATAACTTGTTTTAAAAATAATAAATAATGTTAAATATGATAATTAAATGATAAAAACACTTACCAGGAATAATATAAAATACGAACGACGAATAGTTGAGAAGTTTTTTGAGTTTTCTATTAGCTGTTGCGATCAACACAAATTTTAATAATGATAGCTTTATTCAAATCGGTTTACCTGCAACTACACGTAAGTAACTTCTCCAATGGCATGCAAGTAATGTTTTTAAAATATGAGATTTTTTCTGGATGACAATATTATAATTACCGTTAATACCCGTCCAATCGAGGTTAGCTGTCGTTATGCAAATTTAATTTATGCGGTTTAACTGTGACTTATAAAAACACATTATAGATTTGTGAGCTTTGTACACAAATGTGTTAATTAGAAACCTAAACATAATACCTATTTAATTTTTATAATGAGCTTATTGTTTTCATTTTGTTGTTAAACGCTATACAAGACAGTAGGTCCAATAATAATAAAAAATAAAAAATAAAAAAAAAATAAATAAAAATAATAATGTATAATAATAAAGTCCAAAGATTCAATTGTAAAATATTGTGGTACCTATACTGATTGTATTTTTTTCTATAAAATTAAAACTGACTATCATTTTTGTGCTCTGACAAATATTTGTTGCATTAACTATCTATAACGACTTACATTATAATTGCTTATACATTTATCCAAGATAACATACGGCTTGTTTTATGTACCTACCCACCGTATTCCCATCGTATTCTTAACTATTAATATACATAACAAATAATTTAACTGTTAAACCATACATGATATCAGTAAAATTTAATTTTGGATTATTTAGCCGTTATGGTAGTGATTATGTGGTTAATATCAAATTCTAAATATACATAATACTAAAAACGGCTTACAAATAATAACAATTATATTATTATGATATAGTTACCCAAGCGATTTTTCTGTTTACTATCAACAATAATTAGATTGAATATAGATACATAATATCGTAATGTACGTAATAAATGCTATCTAATGATGAAAAAAATCAGACACTGGATATTTAAGTAAGTAAAGACTTAATACGATAAAAAAAATAAAAATAAGTTTAAACAGTAATGTACCCGTAAAGCAGGGTAACATGAGACATTTTTTTCGTTAGCATGTTATTTCCTCATAGGAATATTGTACTTATGAATAAATTGTTTTTGAGATTAAACATGCGTATTAGCTTACAAATTGTAATTTTTTTTGTTAATTTTAAAAGATTATGTAGTTAAGCATTTTTTTTTTTTAAATGTCACTGTCCCAAGTTACCCTTGAAAAAGTATAACTTAGGACAATAATATTAAATAGCTAAAAATATCTTGTTTGACTCATGAAGGATTACTTGGGACTCATTTTTTTATGTATAATTACATTTCAGCATTTTATATCATTTGATTGAAAAAAATAGGTATTAAAACTTTGTAAAGACAAAAGATACCTAATAAGTGAAGCAAAAAAAAAAAGAAAGAATTCAGCATTTTAAACAATTTCATTTTATTTAGTACCAAAACTAGGCATATAAAAAAGAGTTATTTAACAAACTTAAAAACAGAACAATTGAGTCTTTTACAGGTATAATTTAAGAAAACAAAAGACAACCTTTACAGTCAATCCTTAAACTGTACATCTTAAATATCTCATTAAAAAAAAGTAACAAATATCTTTATATAATGATCAGTCTCACACTTTGACTGTAGGTCTTCCTACTGGCTGACAGTGTTTTTTCACAACTTTTATTTGTAGGGTTGACTTGGAAATGCCATACTTTTCAGTCACTTTCCGATAAGATAGTCCATTCTTACAGTCTTGTACTGCCTGAACTAACGTATCATTGCTGAAATTTTTATATGGTCTACTGCCGGTCGTTTCTTGATTTTTCCAACCATTATAAAACTAATGGAAAAAAATAAAACATTTGAATAATAAGGTAAAATATGTATTCAATTATTTTATTTTAGAGTTAACTTGGGGCAGTTGTGAAACTTGGGACAGATGTCCTATGTTACCCTAATATCAATAAAATTGTTTTACCTCATCCATACATTATCTTGTATTAGTTATATTGGAGTGATAACTATACTTAAAATTAATTGTCAACTAATGTAGCTTTAAAATAATATATAAATCAACATGATTATCTAAATATTATATTCTCAAGACATAAAGCTATTTAACATATTATGTAAAGCCCTTAAAATGTATTAATTAATAAATTTAAATAATTAAAATATGTTTACCTTGAATAATGCTGCCGGCTTCTTAGTCATTTTCATTAGTGTGGTAACTAATAAAATTCCTTTGATAATGGTATTAAATAGTGAAAACAGTGATGCTAGATGGCATAAATTGAAATATGCCTAAAATGGCCCAAGTTAACCATATGTCCCATGTTACCCTGTTTTACGGTACATCGGAAATAACTGATTTATTTTTCGGCGTCAGTACTTATATATAAAAAATACAATAATAGGGTATTGTTCGGGCTATGGTATTTTTGACTTTTCGATGGATGGAGAACATAAATTAATAGTTCTGAAACAAACAAACAAAAAATTCAATTACGTGTAATTTCATACAATTAAAATCATTGAGCATAAAAGGTATGCCAAGATATATGTAGATACCAAACATGTCGTTACCTACCTAGACTTCGTAAATTTTCTTGAAATTCGGTTTTGAAATCTTTTCGTGATTTACAGACAGAATAAATTGTTTTTTTATTCTATACAATTAATTGCTCAGCTTTTCGTATTGGACAGAGCAAGGTATTTCAGCTTTATAATATATTTTTATCACTCGAATCGTGCTGGTTATAGTCCATTTTGTAAATAATTTATACTGTGTTATGAAAATAATATGATTTATAACTTATATAACTCACCGTTTCATAAAGTTTTGTATTAGATAACCCGTACGAGTAGTTATGAATATTTAGTTTTCGGCTTATTTATGCTGTCGGCCGCTATGTTTGTCTATATAAGCAGGCAAAGTATGCGAATTTCAAATTAACAATCGTATATTTTTAGTTAAGTAATTAAAAGGACAGCGCATTTAACTGGGAAATTAATGGTAAAGTTTCAACTGTTATCACAGATAATGCAAGGTAAATGCAGTCAAGTTACTACCTCTTACTATAGACAATGAAAATATGGATGTGACATGTGCTGCTCACAGTCTACAATTAGCCATTAGTACTGCACTGAAAGATGAAATATTTTCATTATTAATAAGACAATGCAGTGCTTTAGTTGGGCATTTCAAACACTCAAATGTAGCTAAACAGTCATTATTTAAAAAACAAGAACAGTTAGGAATTCCTCATCAGTCACTTGTTCAATATTGTAAGACACGATGGAACTCAATATACTTAATGATAGACCGTCTTTTACAAAATAGAACCCCAATTTTAAATGTATTAACAGACAGAACAGTTACGTCTTTAAATTTTGCTCGAAAATTAGAAATTACCGAATCACAATGGTTAAAAATAGAAAATCTCGTAAGTCTTCTTAAACCACTTTATATTGTGACTAATCTATTTTGTTCAGAGCACTATTCACCAGCATCAATGGTTAGACCATTACTCGCACAATTAATAGAAAATCATTTAAAACAAAAGGAAAATGATGATCAATATGTCACGTATTTTAAACATACAATAATACACGAAATTAAAGAACGATTTAAACTTGACTGGAATGAAACAAGTTCTGTTTCTGTCAAACAAATCGCGTCTTTTCTAGATCCTCGATATAAAGATTTAGAGTTTGAACCGATTGGTGCAAGAGAAAAAATTCGAAAGGTTGTAAAGGATTTACTTGAAAGATTTAGAACCCAAAGCATTAATTTGGAACAAGAACAACCAGTTCAAAGGAGCGATCTTGAATTTTTGTATGGAAGTAAAATAACAGACAATAATGACATAATCATTCAATTTCAAAATTATATAGCTGAACCTCAATTACGATCCGATCTAAATTCATTTGAATGGTGGAAATGTAGAGAGAATAAATATCCAGCTCTTGCAGAATTAGCGAAGCAATATTTGGCTATTCCTGCCACGTCAGTCAGCTCCGAGAGATGTTTTTCTACTGCTGGAAACATAGTTACTTCGAAAAGGACATGTTTACTGACTAAAAATGTAAACATGCTGATATTTTTGTATCAAAATCGAGAATTGTTGCTCTAAATATATTTTTGAGTTTAGATGGGCATCACATGGATGCAAGCTCATCATTAAAATTAAATTATAAATAAGATGTCTTTTTTGTTCATTATTATGTTTATTTATTTATTATAACTTCTTAGATTATTATTTATTTATACATTTTTTTATTATTACATTATCTATTTGCTTAAATTTGTTTCATGTAGTTCTATATATATATTAATAAACCAAAATTATTAACGTCAATAAATAAAACAATAATTGTTAATGTTATTTACAGAGCGTACCTAAACAGTTATAGGTACTTAATGTTAGGCCTAGTTTACACATGGTCACTAGTCACTACATACAAGGACCGATGGCGATGAACGTGATTATATAAAATCATGTATTCACGTAATTATCCAATTCACGGATTCACGTAAATATAATAATTCACGGATTCACGTGAATATAATAATTCACAAATTCACGCGAATAAAATAATTCACGAATTCACGTGAATAAAATTATAAATACACGTGAAATTTTAAGCAACGGGTTATAAAAATTGAACCTTTATTTCACGTGAACACGTGAAAACGTATGCACGTGAAATAAGGAGCTCTAATGCTTACTCATAAACTAAATTACTTTAATCACGATAATAGGGATCATCAAATAAACTAAATTACTAATTAAAATTATAGACTGACAGACCCATCTTAACTACATTAAGGGTCGCTGTATGATACACGTTGATACATATCTATTTTGTTGTTATGTTCTATTGTACTAACATTAAATAATATAATATAAAATATAAATTTAAATAAATATGTTCAAATGTCAAAAATAAACAACCATAGTAACAATTAATAGGTAATATATAAATATATTAATATAACATAGCAATAGGAATAATACATATTTTTTTTATCATTTTAACCATTATATTTTTTAACAATTGATTGTGTATGTATATACATATATATATATATATGCCCGGTTGCATAAAAATCATTGATTAAATAGCTAACGGATGATTAGCTAATGGCTCATTAATGATTTTAATGCCTCGTTAAAACAATATACAATTTTTCAAATTCTCCAAGGAGAATAATATATTTAATTTATAATCTCCTATTTAAAATATATTTTTAACAGCTGAGTTGATATCATATGGTTGTAATAAATAAAATAAATAATAAATAAATTAAAATAATAATTTAATATTTTATTTTTATGTTATAACTTATACGTTTTAGGGCCGGTTTTTCAATTGGCATAATAACTGCCAGTTAGTTAACCATCAGTTTAATTTAACTATCGTTTAAAATGCCAGTTAAATAGTGCACTGTTTATCAAATGAAATTGATGTGCCAGTTAATTAACTAGAGGTTAATCGTAAAATCAATATATCTTATTAATGGTCATACTGTAAAAAGTGTATTATCTTATTTTGCTTTTGCTATTATCAGTGATTGTGTTTTGAAAGTGCCGGTTGCGGGTTGATTTTACATAATACGTTTGTAGACTTGTACTTTGTAGTTGTGTAAAAATCTTTAATCCGTCTTTTAGTGAAGAATATAAAATGAGTGGGTTAAGTAAAAGAAAACGTTCCAATAATTTCAGTTTTTCCGAAAAGGAACTTTTATTAAAAATTGCTCTTTCCAGGAAAACAGTGTTGGAAAATAAATCATCCAATGCTGTTACCTGGAAAGACAAAGAAAAGACTTGGGGAGAAATTGCTAAACAATATAACAGCCAATCACCAGGATCTGTAAGAATACATCATATTTTTGTACAATTGGTAATTAGTAGGTAAGTATTTAATTTATTTTACTTTAATAGCCAAGAACTGCAAGTTGTTTAAAACAAAAATATGACAACATAAAAAAAAATTTAAGAGGTATCAAATCTCAGCTTTTTGTTACTGGTGGTGGTCCTTTTAAAAATGTATCTGAACCTTCTACAGAACTTGAATCAGAACTATACAGAACTATTCAAGTATCTGTTGAAGGAATTGACTGTGCGTTTGATTCTAACGTCATAAGTAAGTTAATTTACATTTTAATTTATTTAATTACAGTTACTTTTTTCTCAGTTCAATCATATCATGACTATATGTTATAATACTTAATTATTTGAGAAAACAATAATTATAATTGTAAATATTTAGAAAATTATGTATTATACTAAACAGCAGATAATTCAAATGGAATCATTGATCCAGTGTATGATCAATTTGAAATAGAAGTTTGGCCAACTGATGAAAATAATAAAAGCGAAGACCTTATCACAGAAGAAATTTTGCAATCAAATACTAATGTCATACAAAGTGAGTTATATAAAATCAAAAGAAAAGAAATTACAACTTTACTATAAACAGAATTAACTTAGCTCTTCTTTTATTATAGTACCAAGAGTATCAACGTGGACTTCTTCTGATTCTGTAAAATTATTAAGATCAAAACCAATAGCTACTGAGTTAAGTTTCAGTGTATCACCATCTAAAAAAAAAACAGGTAAATTATTTCTGCTCTGGTAAGTTGGTTTCAGATATGAGTTGAACTTGTTTCAGGTAATATGTTACAAAAATTTGGTTATTTGAATCTATATTGTGAATATATTTTTAATAGTTTATTATAGGTTAAACAAATAGGTATGAAGAAAAAAAAATAAGCACATTTTCTCCCCCTCAAGAAAAAAATGGATCATGGATGTATTATTATTATTTATTATTATTGTTATGGGGTTAGTCAAAGTTAATGATGATTTAAATTTAATGTCAAGAAATCCTATAATATTATAATATTATCTTTTGAGTGTCCCATTCAATTGAACATTTGAGAATCCTAACTGTTACTTCTTCAAAATTGAATTAATACGAACCTGATATAAGTTATTAATATATAGAATTTAAAAATAATAGTAGGTATATTGTTTCTTTCAAATATTACTGCAATCAAAATTAATAATAATTTATAACTCAATGCATACTAAAGATTTTTGCACTAACTTTATACTCATATAGTAGCTAAGCAACCAATATTATACTGACTCTTATATTATTTACTATTTGAACAAATTATGTAAATTATTAAAAAATCTTTATGCTAATTTCCCTTATCCTCATCCTTTTCACTATTCTTTTCTTTTTCCTTCTTTCCTAGAACAACCATTTAAAAAGAAAAAAATGTGTTATGCATCGGCAAGTGAAAAAATTGCAAACTTGGCAGAAGAAAAAGAAAGTTTAGTGTGTTTACAAAAAGAGTTGGTCAAGCAAGAACTTGAACAAAGCAGAGAACTGCACCAATTAAAAATAAAACATATGAACGAAGAGCATGAACTAAAAATGTTGGCTCTTCAATATGAATGCGACATTAAAAAAAATATATTTTCTTCATAAAATTAAAAATTAAAACTAAAAAATTTAATTAAATCAAATTATAAGTATTATTATTTTTATTAACTGTTTTAAAACTAACATTATTTAGTAATATCAATTAAAATGTACTGTTTATTATTTTTTACTATTAAAATTATTACTTATGTTTAAAAGTGATTATTATTCTATTTAAGTTATTTATAAAAGTTATGAGTTATTTATTAATTTTAGAGATGTGAAAAATATTCATTTACTAATCTTGTTCTAGCATTATTTTGCCGATTTTCTATTATGGGTGTATTGATTATTTCTGTCAGTTCATCAGGTAATTGAATATCATCCATTGGCATTTCTTCATTACAGTCAATTGCAATATTGTGAAGAACCGAACAAGCAATTATAACAGTTTGTATATTAGAGATTTGCAATCTCATCCCGAGTGACAAAACTGGAAATCGTCGTTTCCAAACACCATAACAACGTTCCACGGGATTTCTAGTACGAATTTGAGATTCGTTGTATAAGTTTTCTGGCCCTGCACGGGGGTTCAGGAATGGTGTGACAATATGCATAGTATTGGCATAACCAGAATCTGCCACTATTAAGCTATTTCCCCAGTTTTGAGTAATATGTAAATCATTATTTATTTTTGAATGTCAAAATATTGTAGAGTCATGTGTTGAACCTGGCCAGCGAACAACAATATCCATAATTTTCAATTTAGGAGAAACTACAGTCTGGACATTAAGTGAAAACCATCCTTTTCGGTTACGGAAATATTCTGCATTAGGTCCACCTTGAATTAAGTTTTTAATTTTAATTTTTGTTATTAAATTTAAGTTTGTAAAAAAATAAACATTAAAACAAAGAATAGCAATATTAACTAGTAATTTTTTTGTAATTACAAATAACTTTTGGTGGGAACTTGAAACTTTAATTTTAATTAAATTTATTTTTATTTTTATTTTAGATACAGAACGTCATTTTCCAAACATTGAGATTAATTTTAATCAAAAAAGTTTTAAGTCATTATAAATACAATAAATGCAATGTTTTATTATAGACTAGTTGCCAGTGGTATATCCAGGGTAAAATTGTTAAATAATAAACAAAAATTGTTAAACACTATGTTTTTATTTCATTTTTTTAACCCCCCCCCTTCAAGTTAGGTTAGCTAACCCCCCACCCTTCGAAAAAAATCTAGATATCCCACTATGCTATATTATTATACTACTTTATAAATATAAATCTACATAATTTATAATATTACAATTTACATAGGTTTTTAACTACTGTAAATCATAAATTAAGTAAGTACACCATTTTGTACAAAAATTCTATAAGACTCACCAGGGCTTTGAATTTTAATATGAGTACAGTCAATCGCCCCAATAACCAACGGAAATTTGGCTATACCATAAAATTGTTTATGCAACTCTTTTATTTCGTCATTTGTTTCTGGCATTTTAATTATTTGAGGACGAAGTTTTGCCAAAGCTACACTTACATCATGTACTATGACACATGCAGCAGATTTACTAACACCCATTACATCTCCAGCACTAATTAAAAAAGATCCTGTAGCATAAAATCTCAGAGCTAATAATAGTTTTTGTGTAGGTGTTATGGCATGATTTCTATAGATACATAAAAAAAAAATCAACGAGTATTTTATTTGGACTAATTTTTGAATAATGTAAATACTACTATATTACCTGTCTGTATTTGATGATATAGTAGGGCCTATCATATTTAATATCATCAGAACCGTTTCTTTAGATAATCTAAAGCGATTTTTAAAATCTAGTTCATCCCAAGTACCTACTAAAATGATCAACCCTAGTTCGTACAGTATACGGTCTGCGCTGATAATTTAAATATTCTTGAAATTCATCGTCATCATCATAAAAAAGTATTTCATTTTCGAAATTCATTGTAAGTAAGTATATTAGTAACTTAATTAAAATTATGAAGAAAAATAGAAGTGAAACGTAGTAATCTATACTATTATATAAAATTGTAAGGGTTTTTCTTAGACCGCGCTAACCGAGAAAACTACTGAATCGATTTGGCTGAAATTTTTTTTTGCTGAAACCCAACACTCTGCTGAAGGTTTTAGTACCACTTTTGTCAATAAAAAAAAAGTATGAAGTTCATAAAAAATCAAAAACAGAATCACAGTAGTAGCACCTGTTGTATTTTAAATATAACGAACAAATTATAAATATTGTTTGACGTTTATTTTAAATAATAATAATATAATAATATGACAGATTAAACATCATTACGAAAACTAGACAACTTAAGAACTAGTGAGACGCGACTACTCGAGAATGACGTACCCACGGAGTAACGTCGTAACGGACAAAAGAATATGATAACAAGTACTCTAAGTACAGTGTTACCATTAGTGTTACCTTAACACAACATCTTTCTTCTTTTTTTTTTTTTTTTTTTTTTAATGTAATATAATAAGAAATAAGAATATAATAATTATTAATAATAATAATACAATGTTATTAACATAAAGCATTATTTGTAAATTAAATAAAAATAGTAATAAAAAAATAATTTTACCTTATTACAACATAATACAATAGAAAATATATAATAATAATAATACAAGAGAAATAACAAAATAACATAGTTATAAAATATATAGTAAAACAAACAATTAGTATAATATGTAATTACTTCATAATAATAATGGCTTATAAATCTAACCGTTTAGGTTTAATTATTATTCTACCAGAACGAGTAGATTTTTTATCTATGTTTGAATTTAAGTTAGGTTGTTCATAATTATTAGTTTTAGAATTGGTTAAAGCACAAGTTAATAAATGTTTTCTATTTCTTCTATAATTGCCACCTTTTTCACTTTCAATAACATAAGATCTAGGATATTTACAAATTTGAATAACTTTACCGTTAATCCAAGGACCACTGGGTACTAATTTAAATAAAACTTTTTCACCTACTGCAAGAGGTGTTAAATTTTTTGTTTTTTTATTATAATAATTAGTTACTTTGTCTGTTTTTATTTTTATTTTATTTTGGTAATCACTTAATTCAGTTAATTTAGGTTTTAAGTTATCTATGGGAACAGGTAATTTTGTTCGAATTGATTTTGACATTAATAGTTGAGATGGAGAACATAAATTTCCTTTAGGAGAATTTCGATTATGCATTAGAGCTATATATATATCAGTTTTACTTTCTTTACATTTTTTTAGTAATTTCTTTATTGACTGTATTGATCTTTCTGCTAAACCATTCGATTGAGCATAATTTGGACTTGAAGTAATATGTTCTATATCCCATTCAGACATAAACTGTTTAAATTCTAATGAACTAAATGGTGGACCATTATCAGACACTATTGAAAATGGTATTCCAAATCTAGCAAACATTGATTTTAGATGTTGAATAACAGAAATACTTGTAAATCCTGATGTTAAATGTGCAATTTCTATAAATTTAGAATAATAGTCTACAACTAATAAATATATTTTATTATCAAAGTGAAATATATCAGTTCCTAATTTAAACCAAGGTATTTGAGGTATATCATGTGGTATTAAAGGTTCCTTAGAATTATTATTTCTATATTTCATGCATACCTCACAATTTTCAACAATATTTTTTATATCAGAATTTATGTTAGGCCAAAATATTAAATCTTTTATTGAATTTTTACATCTTTCAATTCCCATATGACCCTCATGAACTATTTTTAACATTTCTGGTCTTAAATTTTTAGGTATAAGCAAACTTTTATTTTTAAATAATAAGTTATCAATTACACATAAATCTTCTTTAAAAGACCAATAGGGTTTAATAATTTCCTCAATCAAATTTTTATTTTCTGGCCACCCACTTTGTATAACTTCACTAAGTTTTTTACATACCAAATCATTTTGTGTTTCTTTTTTGATCAAATCTAATTTATTTTTTGAAATTGCTATATTTGAAATTAAATTTTGAACATTTAAGATTATATCATCTTCAATTTCATCAACTTCAGTTATTTGAAGTGCTGCTCTAGACAAAGTATCAGCAATTATTAGTAATTTACCAGGAACAAATGTAACTTTTAGATCATAAGATTGTAGTTTGAGCATCATACGTTGGAGACGGACAGGTACAGAATGAAGAGGTTTTGTAAATAATGTAATTAGTGGCTTATGGTCAGTTTGCACAGTAATTGTTTGACCATATAAATACTGATGAAATTTAGTGCAACCAAACATTATCGCATATAATTCCTTTTCTATCTAAGCAAAATTTTGTTGACTTTCAGTTAACGATTTAGAAGCACAAGGTTTACTATCTTGCAGTAAAACTGCACCTACAGCATTTTGTGAAGCATCAACTGATAACGTTATAGGTTTTGAACAGTCAAAATAACTTAAAACAGGAAATTTTGATATTAAATTTTTCAAATGAGAAAATGCTTTTTCATAATTTTCATCCCACTGCCACAATGAATTTTTTTTTAACAAGTCTCGCAAAATGGTTGATTCGGCAGCTAAATTAGGTATGTATGCACCTAGGTAATTAATCATGCCTAGAAACCTTTCTAAGTCTTTTACACATTTTGGTGATGGTAAATTAGTTATAGCTTTGACTTTTTCATCATCTGGTTGAACACCATTTTTATTAAAAATATGTCCTAAAAATTTTACCTCTTGGACACCTATATGACATTTTATTTTATTAAATTTAATATTAATTTGACGGGCTCTTTCAAATACCTTTTTTAATATAAAATCATGTTGTTCCTTATTTTTAGCATATATGATAAGATCATCAACATATAAAAATACACCATCAATATCAGAAAAATGTTCAGTCATTACTCTATGAAAAACTTCTGATGCACAATTTAAACCATAAGGAAGTCTAATAAATTTATACCTACCAAAGGGTGTGTTAAATGTACATAAATTAGCACTTTCCTCATCAAGAGGTACCATCCAAAAACCAGAGCTAGCATCCAAAGTAGAAAAATAACATGAACCATTTAATCTAGATTTAACATTTTCAAAACTAGGAAGTGGATAGTGTGAACGTTTTATAGCCTTATTTAAATTTCTCGGATCTAAACATATTCGAAGTTTGTTATTCTTTTTAATAACTATAACTATAGAATTTACCCAGGACGTTGGTGCATTTACTTTTTCTATTACTTTCATATTGACCATATTTTTCAGTTCAGATTCTAATTTATCATAAATTTTAAATGGAACTCTCCTAGGAGGATCAATTTTAGGTTGAATATTAGTGTCTAAATGAATGTGATAAGTAATTGGTAGACATCCTAGACCTTCAAATAAATCTTCATACTCATTTAAAATAGAAATCTCTTTATCATTATTTATGAGATTAATTCTAGATATTAAATTAAGATTATTACAAGTTTCTAACCCTAGTATAGTATTGCATGAAAAATCAACTATGTAAAAATCAATTAAGTAATATTTTTGTTTATAAAAACATTTAATAGTGCTTTTACCTAAAGTGGATATCTTATTGGAGTTAAAAGCCATTAATTTTACATTAGATTGTTTTTTAATACTACTGACAGAAATATTCATTTTTTAAAAAATTTCAATTGACATTATATTAGCTTGCGCACCTGTATCTAACTGACAATTTACATCTCTATTATTAATTTGTAAGACAATTTGCCAAACATCATTTTTATTATGACTAGTTATAGAACCAAAAAAAGTAAATTATCATCATTAGAATTATTATTATCAAGTGTCACCTGATTAACCATCTTTGTCTTACAATATTTAGCAAAATGATTAAACAAATTACATTTATGACATTTGATACCTTTGGCGGGACATGAAAATTTATGACTTTGACCACAACGACTACATGTAGAATTAAAATTATTATTGTTACCGTACGACTTCTTTGAACTTTCTCTTTTGTTCTTTGACGATTGACTGGACAACGATGACTCACGAGTTTGATTATTCTTATCTGAAGATGTTGACTGACGATTCTGATGACCATACGACCCTTGATGACGACCTCGACTTTTGAACTTTTCTTTTGATTGGACTGCTAATACTTCTTTGACTGATTCATTACTCCCATCCATGACATCCAGTTGCTTAATTCTTTGTTGTGACAACGTCATAGACGTAGCAATTTTCAATGCTTTTTCCAATGTAAGATTATCTTCTTTTAATAGACATTGTTTAATTTTAATATTATTTGTATTCAGACCACAGATTAACATATCTTTTATTAGACTTTCTCGTAAAGACTCAAATTCAAATGACATACTTTTATTTGTTAAATCTGCTACATATTCATTAATACTTTCATCAGGTAATTGGTAGCGCGTAAAAAATTTATGGCGTTCCACAGTAACATTTTTACGTGGAATAAAATATTCATTAAATTTGAATATTAGATTGTCTAATGTCAACTCTTTAATGTTAACATTAAATGAATTATAGATTTTTAATGCAGCTTTACCAATAAAATGTAAAAATATTGATATTTTACGTATTTCTGGCTGACTATCATAGCCACTCGCAATCAAATAAATGTTGAACTCTTGTAACCAATCAGACCATTTTTTGACATAAATTTCCATCTAAGGATAATTGACTTACATTACCAATAAGACCTGATGACATCGTAATTGTGTTCGTAGAAATTTGAGCATCAGTGCACGTGGTTTGTTGCTGCTCGTTTATTGACTCATTATGTTGTGATCCAGATTTATCTGTTTGATCCTTCTTTTTTCGACCCATAATGAATCAACACCTGACACCATGTTGTATTTTAAATATAACGAACAAATTATAAATATTGTTTGACGTTTATTTTAAATAATAATAATATAATAATATGACAGATTAAACATCATTACGAAAACTAGACAACTTAACAACTAGTGAGACGCGACTACTCGAGAATGACGTACCCACGGAGTAACGTCGTAACGGACAAAAGAATATGATAACAAGTACTCTAAGTACAGTGTTACCATTAGTGTTACCTTAACACAACAGCACCCTCTTTGGGCCAAAAAATATACTAAATATTTTTAGTTGTTATCCAAAGAGGATGAGTTGTTCTTATATAAAATGGAAACATATGGTAAACTTATTGTATGACATGTAGTTACTATTGGTTACTGATTCATAGAAACCTAATACTATGTTTGTTTTTTTTTATATTATTATTATTATAAATGTGTAATAAATCTTTTTGTTAAATAGTTTGTGCTTAGTTTGATAAAATATACTTATTTTTACTTATCATGGCGAGAGCGTCAAGAACACGCATTGGAAGAAGAACTGCCTATGCAACTCGAATGTATAACAGAATTCAACAAGATATCACAACAGTACATTCTCAAACACTTGCACAGGAGCAACGTAACGCTTTGAGTATGAAATCAGCGTTTAATTATCAATCCGAGATTGATTATTTAAATATTAAAGCGCTTCAAATAGGACCAATGATTATATTATGTCCTAAGTGCCATGCAAAAAAATGGAAAGAAGAAACCTACAAAGTTGTTTTACACCAATTTGAGGATCTTCCAGACTTAATTAAAAGTATAATTGATAATTCTCACCCTCTATCAAAACATTTCCTTGATAATTTTAGATGGTATAATACTCTGTTCAAATTACATCGTTTGGAGCAAACGAAATAGCTGAAGAGAACTTCATGCCCAATTTTAAAATTCAGGGTCAAGTGCATCATTTAATAGGTAGTTTATTACTCGAGATTGGAAATAATGCTAAATTTTAACAAATTTATTATATGTTAGAGTCGGATCAAATATCTATTCGAACATTATTACAAAACATTATCCAGTCAATTCGCTATGTTCGATATGTTTGCAAAAATGATTTTTGAAAGACTACACTTTATTCGTAACCATAAAAAACAACTACCTGCGGATGATTATGTTCACCTCCGAGATGATGTTAACAATGATGCAAATATTAATGCTAATACCATGGGGCAACAAGTAATTCTTCCCTCCTCTTTTACTGGCTTCCCACTTTACATGCATGAAAAAAATCAGGATGCCATGACTTATGTTCGTACATATGGCCGTCCAGATTTATTTATTACTTTCACATGCAATCCGGAATGGCCGGAAATAAAAAATGAATTATTTCAAGACCAAAAGTCGTTTGATAGACACGATAATAATCTCTAGAGTTTTTCATCTCAAACTAAAATTTTTTATCCATGTATTTTTATAAATGTATTTTTGGGGATGTAAATTGCTATGTTTACAGTGTTGAATGGCAAAAACGAGGTTTGCCACACTGCCACATTCTTTTGTGGTTTCAAACGAAAATTCAGCCAGATGAAATTGATAAAATTATTTATGCCAAGATACCGAACAAAGACAGAGATCTTATACTTTATGAAATAGTATGCAAGAATATGATTCATGGCCCATGCGGCGTGTTAAATATTAGATCGCCATGTAACATAATCGAATCGTGGTAAAATGAGTCGGGGTGAAAAAGTCCTAAGCCTAAAAAGTCCATATTAAAAAGGTCCAGAGTACTTATATTATATACATAACAATATTTAAAATAGTTTATTAAAAAAAAAAATGCAATGATTATAAACTATAATTACGTACTTATTAGTATCATCTATATATATCAAAATGGATTTCTGTCTGTTTGTCCTTTATGCATTTCTAAACGGATGAACAAATTGCGACGAAATTTGGTACAGAAATATATTAGACCTATGGGCATAAGATAGGCTAAGTTAAAAAGTGATAGACTTAAATATCATTCTATTGAATATTTGAATTGTCGGACTTTTCTCGATAAAACGAATAAATTTACATAATGATAAACTAAATTATTGATTATCAGTGTAAGTTTATTACTTAGTATATTTTAACCATTATCTATCTATATGTATAAAAAAATACTGCTAGCATGATCACAAGCAACGAATTTAATTAACAGTTTGAGACATTCAAGAGGTAGGATTTTTAACGGGCTACGAAGTGCACGGGTTCAGCTAGTATTAATATAAAATATACGTAATATAAAATTCACTTGCTAAAATAGTAAAATTATTATTATCACAAGAATAATCAATGATAATTTTTAAATTAACTGACAGTTAAAAAGTTAATCGGAAGAAATAGTAGTGGTTAGTTTAACTATCGGTTAAACCTGATGGTTAGCTTAACTGGAGTTCCAAAAACAGTTTAACTGGGACAAAGTATTAACCGGCAGTTAAATTCTACTAACTGCCAGTTAAAGTCAATTGAAAAACCGACCCATAGTCGTTATACCTATTTAATATTTAATATAATATTTATTATGACGTTTAATTTGTTTATTACGTATCTACGTTTCAAATAATTATTTAATATTTTATTTATACGTTATACCTTTTTAATATTTAATATAATATTTATTCTGACGTTTAATTTGTTTATTGTTAATTTGTTATTACGTTTCAAATAATTATTTAATTCATTTTTTTAAATTTGTTTATTGTGTACCTTGTGTACCTTACTACCGTAGTCCCTTCTGTTATATTAAAATGACTGATACAAAGCGGCCAAGAGGAAAAAATTTCCTAGATAGCGAGAAAGAGATGCTTATTAACCTTATCGTACCGCACAAAAGTATTATTGAAAACATAAAGGTGAGTACAAATCCACCAAATAGAAAAAATATATTACTGGTTTTAGTTTTAATTTTAAACATTGTGTCATACATACATTTTTTGAAACTATGTGGATTTCAGACTGATAATGCAACAAATAAAAGTAAAGATTTAATTTGGGAACAAATAGCTATTGACTACAATGCTCTTCAAAAAAGTGGTATTAGGTCTATAAATCAATTAAAGAATGTTTATGATAACTTAAAAAGAGTTACAAGAAAAGAAAAGAGCGATCAAAAAGTAAGTTATATTTTAAAAACTTTGATAAACTTCATTCACTGGACATCATTTTTAAGGTAAAATCATATATGGATTACAAAAAAGAAAGTTTGGTTAACTCTTTCACTCAGAGCGACAAAGAAATGTTGGTCGATATAATAATTCCATATAAAGGCAGTTTAGATGTTGAAGTATGAATAAAAATTTCATATTGCTAACTATTTGATAATATTTATTGAGAATAACTTTACTATTTTTTTTATTTTTATTTTAGAAAAATTCAGAATTACTTAAACTTATTTGGCAGGAAGTTAGTGATTTATATAATTCACAATCAACAAATCCAAAAACCACTAAAGAAATCTGTGATATTTATGAAATTATAAAAAGTGAAGCTAAATTCAATCAAAACATTGAAAAAGTAAATTATATTATAATTTTTCCAAACTATTATCATTTATCATACATTTATAAATAATTATAATCAATTTTGTTATTAATACTATAATGCTGCTATATATATTCAAACTGCTATCCATGTTTTAGAAAAGCATTTATAAAACTGGTGGTGGGAAGGCTGATTGTACAATACAATCTACACCAGGACAAGATAAAATCTTAGGCTTTATAGGTGATCGCATGGAGCCTCTTGAAAACAATTTTGATTCCGACACTGATTACCTTGGTAAATAAAACTGCTTATATATTTCTTGAACAATGTTAAATATTAAAAATTGTATGTTTATCTTTTAGAACTCACTAAACATTCTAGAAATAAAGATGAAACTTTTACCAAAAGAGTTGATGATAATGGTATACAAAACATTGAAATTAGTAATTGTAAATTTATAAATAATTTGTTATATTGTCTTATAAAAAATTATATGTTTCAGTTGATATTGTAGAATTAGGAATAGAACAAGCCTATGATTCTTTTCATTCATCTGATCAACTAAATTGTTCAATAAATAATGAAACAAAAACAGCAATTGGTAATAAAAGCAATTCATAAAATATGAATAGATAATTTAAATTAAATTTTTTCTAGTTGATACAGAAGGACATTCAATTCCTGTTATACCTGGATACTCAAATGTATATTGTGATAAAACAAGTCAGTTATTTACTTTTATTGTTATTAACTTAAACCTAATGACTTCATTTTTTAATAGAACAAACTTCTACAAAAAAAAAAAAAATGAAATTTAACGATCAAGCTCGTGATCAAGGAATAGCTTCCAAAAATACTGGCAGTCATGTTTATAAAAATTTAAATGAACTTATTGGAAAACGTTCATTGATGGTAGACAATAATGTTGAAAACAAAAAAAAAGTATATGATCTACAAGTAGCAAAGGCCAAGGTAGAATTGGAAACAGCAACAATTGAAAAAGAAGTGGCTGAAAATAAACGGTTAAGTTCTGTATCCGAAGTACAGCAAAACAAATATAAAGAAGAAATTTTGAAATTGGAACTAGAATTAAAAAAAAATTTATTACAAAAGTAAATTGTTAATATAAAAATATTGTAAAACAAATAAAAGTTATTTAATGATCATTTTTTATTATTTATTGAGTAAACGCCCAAAGGCTAAAGTACAGTACAATATATCAAGGGTGGCCACAACAAGGCTCGCGAGCTGCATGCGGGTCTTGAGTCGGTGTCATGTATCTCTTGACACCAAGATTAGAGTCAAATGAAGTATTATAATGAAATTAAGTGATTTTTAGTCATCCCTGGAAAATATAGTGTTAATTAAATGTGTCCTATATACATTTCCAACTTGTCTTGCTGGTAAAACAGGTAATTCATGAAATATTTCTGGATCAATTTCATCATTGTCATCTTGAGGCATGGGGTCATTATGTATTCGTAACATATTGTGTAAAACAGCAGCAGCTACTATTATAGCCATAGTGGTTGTCAATTTTGTCCTTATACCCAAGGCTAATGCAGGAAATCTTCGTTTTAAGATACCAAAAACTCTTTCAATTATATTTCTTGTACCTATTTGAGATTTCTAAAATAAAAATAAAATATTTGTATTAGATAAAATTATTACTAAATATATAATAATAATAATAATAATTTATTTAACAAAAATATACAATTTACACTAATATATACGAAAGTAATGTAAGACACATGTTTGCAACTCCCCCATAAGCCATTAATATATATAACAAATAAAATGGTACCTTGAGGAACACCATGTAAAATGTGTGATTGATTACATGTATTATTTATTTTTATTAATTGTGTCCTATTTGATATACAAATTAAAAATATGTGATAAAGGGTAAGATATTGTCGAGACAGTTTAAAAAAAAAATATAATTAGTCAACTCATACTCAGTGAATGAAGTTTTATCTTTAATTTTACTAATAAATTGCTCGATTTCAGCAACATTAATTGGCTTAAAAAAATTTAATCTGCAATATTACAGTTATTGCTTAAGGTTTTTCATGACTTTTTGATAAACCCTTTAGATGTAATATTATTTTCAATATTACTACCTACTCTGACAAAGAATCTATTAAAAATGTCACAAATTTCTTTTTTATTTTCCATTAAGGTGTCATTACTGTATATACCTTTAATGTTATATGTATTACTTTTATGCCTGTAATTTCCTTTAAGATTCTCCAATTAGATTCATTACCAGCTGTTTTTTTTTTTTGGTAATGTAAGATTTTTGCTTTTTTTATTAAACTATTTAGCAGGTTATGATTTATATCTACCATTTTAATACATACACCATACAATTTCTAATATACTTTGAACTTAAATAATATAATAATAATTTAATAAAATTACTTGGTATTTTTTTTCTGATGCTGTTAGAGGATTTAAAAGAGGGGTCATTAAATATCTCCTGCATGGATAACCTCCATCTCCAAGAATGTAACAATCTCCAAATTCATTGTTTTCAAATTTTGCACGAAGTGAACTATTATCAAAAATAGTACTATCATGCACTGATCCGGGCCATCTAAATCAGGCATAAAAAAATAATATTGTTATATTTAATTTGTAATTATTTTAATAGAACCCAAACATACTGAGTATTAATGTATCTTATTACCTTGCAACAATATCGGTTATTTCTAGATTACTATTACATACAGCCTGTACATTAAAGCTAAAATAACCCTTTCTATTTCGATATTGTTTTCCAATATCTCGGCAAGGAGACTGAATTCGGATATGTGTACAATCTATAACACCTATTACTTGAGGAAATTTGTGCATTTTGTAAAATCCAACTTTTGTTTGTTGTATTTCTTCAATGCTTGATGGCATTTGTATGAAGTTTCTTCGGAGTTTGGCAATTTCATTACACACTCGTTTAATAATACGACATACTGACGATTTGTGAATGTTTACCAAATCGCCTATTACTGCCTGAAAATATTTCTCAGAATAAGTCAGTTGCAGAGAGATAGGGTATTTAGTGAGGTCATATACTCTTCTATAAGACCTACATTTTCTACCTTGTCTTAAATAATAAAAAATAATAAATAACATTTTTGGCACTGAGATGGATTTATTATCTATCACCAAATGATTTAATTATAAATAAACCTTTCAATTACTTACTTGGAATGTTCCAGTAGCAAGAAATCGTAATGTAATTAATATTTGCATTGGAGATGGAATAGCATGATTTCTTCTTGTGTCATGTTGAATATTTTCCCCAATCAAATGCATCAATTCACCAAACATGATTTTGGAAAGACTAAAAAGACTTATTTATTAGGTATCTAATTAATACATACCTATACATAAATATTAAATTAGATTTATATACCGGAATCTACGACTGAATTCTACATCATCAAAATAAGTCAGTGGATCAGATCTATCTCGAAACACCCTTGGTTTTGGTAAACGTATCAATATATTTAACATAAATTCTTCTTCACTCTCATTCGATGATGATGATGATGATTCATAATATAATGCCATAATTGTAAAGTAAAACTATCGATTAGTTATATACTTATATGAAAAATAAAAATCTAATAATTTATTGCCACATAAAAATAATATGTATAAAAATTTTTATGTTTATGTTTTTAATTTTTATTATCAGTTAACATAAAATGTATAGATAAATTAATTACAGATAATACGTTTTAACGAGCCTTTAAAGTTTAGCGATCCGATATTGGGTGATTAGCTAATGGACCGTTAAACTAAAATTTAACGGGCCGTCAAATATTAAAAGATCGTTTATGCAACGAAATTTTTTTAGCGATTCGTTAAAGCCGCTAACGGTCCGTTATACATTTAACGATCTTTTATGCAACCGGGCAATATATACATATTTTAATATGATATTTTTCATATTATAATATGATTTTATTGTTCATTAGTTAACATTCAGTGAAAATTTCTTGTTTCTACGGTAATTAGTTTTTATAGAAATTTTATAAATTTTATAAGTTACACCAATAACGTAAAAATTCACGTTTTTCCTTAATTTTTTTTTTTTTGTGTTTCCCGGTGCTATTGAAAAATATTGGAAATTTAAAAAAATGATCCCCCCCCCAATTGCATCAACTAGATTCACTTTTGAACCGGAAAATTTACTGAATCTAACCTCCGCTCAGAATCTATAAATAATTGTAAAAAAACAACACAATATTGTAAAATCAATAGATTCATCGCTTTCTCAGAATGTAAAATTAAAAACATAAAAAACATTGAAAAATTAAAATTTGAGTAAAAAAATTATTATTTTAGATTCTGAGCGGAGCGAAGAATGTATTGTTGTTATTAATGATACCCTCGGCAACATGGGCCATTGGATTTAAAGTGAGAAATATATATAAAAAGAAAAAAAATTACATGAATTGTATCTATATCTAAATTATACTAAATTTTGGTTAGAAGATTGGCGGCTGTGATGAATTGTATGATGTTGGTAATGGATTGAGGACTGTTGTTTAATATTTCTGAAAGTGATGATTCGGGCAGGTGGAAGCTTGTACGGGTACTGAGATATGTTCGGCAATCGGTGAGGATGTTTTTATTGGTTACTGAACACCGCAGGTTGTACATATTGGAGGTTCTTCCCTGGACATTAGAAAACTGTGGGAGATTTTTGTGTGTCCTATTCTCAGTCTGATTATTATTACTTCAAATTTTCTATGGATTTCGAAGGGAAATGTCCAATTGTCAGTGTTATGTTTTATGTGGTTTAATTTTGTGTAATAAGATGTCCACTTTCGATGCCATCTTTGTTGACATTCCTTTATTATAAGTATTCGTATGTCACTGGAAGAAAAGATTTTTATGGACGATGATAGAGGTGATGTGATTGCATTTTTGTCTGCGAGATCAGCGAGTTCATTTTCTTTTATGTTGGAATGTCTGGGGATCCAAAAGAGTTTGATTTTGATGTTATTGTGGTATTGTAAGGTGTAGATTTTGTTCTGAATATGAAGGCCAGTGTCTGAAGGATTATACGTGTTTTTTATATTGTTGATCGCACTTAGGGAGTCGGTGAAGATAATGATGTCTTGTAGGTGATGATCGGATATTATCTCGAGTGCTTTTAAAATGGCCATTGATTCGGCTGTGAAAACTGAGCAAGAGTTAGGAAGTTTATATAAGAATTTCGCGTCATTCCAAATGACTGCAGCGCCGACACCGTCTAGGCTTTTGGAAGCATCCGTGTACATTTTTTCACTTGTGATATTTTGTATTGTGTGAAAATATTCGTTTTTGAAGATAGCAGAGGGTGTGATTTCTTGAATATGGAGAGATTAGTGTTGGTTTCGATGAGATTTTTCCATTGGGTTGTCAGGGAGGGGGTAATAGTGAGTAATTTAGACATATCAAGATTGTTCTCCTGGAGTAGTGATGGCAGTAGTTGAAATAATGGTTTGAAGTCAAGAGTGGGAAGGGTACTTGCTAATTTTAATTCATAATTCAATATTAATTTGAGTCT
Organism: Diuraphis noxia; assembly: GCF_037042655.1. Lineage (NCBI taxonomy): Eukaryota > Metazoa > Arthropoda > Insecta > Hemiptera > Aphididae > Diuraphis > Diuraphis noxia. The sequence continues at coordinate 6,628,450 of NW_028301713.1, read as the reverse complement.
TTTTATGTCTAGAGGATGTGTATTGGCAAGATTATAGATACTGGGTATTGGACTTGAACGGTAAGCGCCGATTGACATACGAAGACCCGAGTTGTGGATTGTATCTAGTTTTTTTAATATTGATTTATGTGCCGTTGTCCAAATGAAGGCTCCGTAGTCGAGTTTAGAAAGTATAAGTGACTTGTATATTGTTAATAGAACATGAGTTTTGGAGCCCCATGATGTGTGGGATAACATTTTTATAATATTGAGACGCGGAGAGATTGATTTTTTCAAGATGTTGATGTGGTGGGTCCAGGAACATTTTTTGTCGAAAGTAATGCCGAGTATTTTAATTGTATTATTATTTATTAAATGGTAATCACCCATTTTTATGTTTATAGAGTTTTGATTTCGCTTACGGGTGAACACTGTGCATTGTGATTTTTCAGGTGAGAAAGTGAAGCCAGATGTTAAGGTCCATTTTAGAAGATTGTTGATGGCTTGTTGTAGGTGGATTTGGACAGTTTCTAAGCTTTTGCTTCGGCAATAAATATTAAAGTCGTCTGCGTAGAGGGTCGAATGGACTGGAGGAGATATGTTCTGAGTAATATTGTTAATAGCGATAAGGAAAAGCGTGACCGAAATTGTGGATCCTTGAGGTACTCCGTTCATCTGTGAGAAAGTCTTGGATAGAGTTTGATTAACTCTTACTTGGAATGTTCTTGTTTTGAGAAAATAACTGATAAAATTTAACATTTGGTTTTGGCTTAGTATTTTAGTGAGACTGTTTAAAATGTGTGGTTTCCATGTTGTATCGTAGGCTTTCATCAAATCAAGACTGATCATACCTAAGTATTAATTTTCGGAGTATGCGTATTTTATTTCTGTATGTATCTTGGAAAGATTGTTGTATGTACCCTTATTTTTCTGAACCCACATTGTTCGGGGGTGAGATAGTAATATTGTTCTATAAACCAAATTAGACGTTGGTTTACGATTTTTTCTAGGAGTTTACATAAGGTGTTTAAAAGTGAAATGGGCCGATAACCTTCAGGTGCGAATTTGTTTTTTCCTGGTTTGCTTATAGGTATGACGGTACTGTTTCTCCAATTTTGGGGAAATACGTTGTTGTTCCAGATGGTGTTATACATTTTTTGGAGTATTTGAAGTGTGTTGATGGAGAAGTTTTGAATGAAGCTATAAGGAATATTGTCAGGTCCGGTACTCTTGCTGGTACATTTTTTGAGAGTTTTCAAAATTTCATCGATTGTTATAGGGCTATTTAAGTAAGCCTGATGGGTATTTTGGGGTGATATTAAAGAGTGTTGAGGTGATGGTATGTTTTCGTTTTCCCTTTAGAAGTCTTGGCTGTACATATCATTGCTGGAGTTTTTTCGAAATATTTTCCAAGTAGGTGAGCTACTGAAGATGGATCAGTGTTTAAAGATGAGTTGATGGAGAGATATACCGTGTGTTCAATTTTAAAGGTAACAGGAAATATTTCGATCGTGTGACCTTGAATTTGATTCGGGGTTTTTATACTGCATATAGGACTTATAAATACATATTTTTTTAATAAATTCAAATTTTTAATTTTTTTTTATCAGCGCATGCGCAGTAAAATAAAAATTTCTTAAATAGCAACCACTACTTTGGAGACCGGATTTCGATTTCTTTATTTTTTCTGAACAACTTTGATCTTTACAGTTTGTTGATATCTTCAAAATTGCCATTTTTATGACGGTCGGAAGTTTTAAAATAGTTAATTCGTAAATATCGCATTTTTCAACGGTCTATCTTAATTTATAGGTATTTATAGGTATTATTATAACAGTTTATTTTTATTAAAACTACTAAATGATCTACTACTATTATCTTAATTTGTTTTTAATAGTATTAAGATAGACCGTTGAAAAATGCGATATTTACGAATTACTATTTTAAAACTTCCGACCGTCATAAAAATGGCAATTTTGAAGATATCAACAAACTGTAAAGATCAAAGTTGTTCAGAAAAAATAAAGAAATCGAAATCCGGTCTCCAAAGTAGTGGTTGCTATTTAAGAAATTTTTATTTTACTGCGCATGCGCTGATAAAAAAAAATTAAAAATTTGAATTTATTAAAAAAATATGTATTTATAAGTCCTATATGCAGTATAAAAACCCCGAATCAAATTCAAGGTCACACGATCGAAATATTTCCTGTTACCTTTAAAATTGAACACACGGTATATTTATGTCTTTTTTCCGTCCCTGTAATGAGCGGATTTTGTTCCACATTATGTGGGGGTCAGTCTGAGCGCCTATTTTAGAGTTAAAGTTTCGCTATGGTTAGGGTTTTGTTGCTTTTGACCAAGAATTTTGTTTTAGCTCTGAGTTCTTTTAATTTAATGTGGTCCTCGAGATCTGGTATTTATAAATGTTTTCAGTGCTTTATTTTTTCGTGATATATATTGTTTTATTTCATTGTTACACCACGGGACTGGAGTTTTTTGGAGCTAGGTCTTAAGTATCAGATTGTTTGTTCTGCAGTCTCTATGATGATCTTGGTGAATTTGGATACTACTTTTTCGATATCTATATCGTCATCCGTGAATTCAGATGAATTGGTTTACGTTTCGAGAAGGTTTGAGAATAGAGGCCAGTCAGGTTTTTTGAGGTTCCATTTTATTGTAGAGTAGTTCGTTTGATATGCAATAGAAATTAATTGTATAGAGATTGGAAGATGATCACTGTTATAAATTTCATTTAATACTTGCCAATGTAATCTTTGTGCTATGGTAGGTGTGGAGAACGTAACATCGATAGCTGAGAGGGTTCAATTGGAGGGATTTATTCTGGTTTGCTCGTTGTTATTAAGTATTACAATGTTATCTTGTTCTAATAATTCTTCTATGATTTTTCCTCTAGGGTCAGTTTTATATGAACCCCATGTGAGACTGTGGCTGTTAAAATCTCCGACAATTATAAAGGGTCGTGGTAATTGTTTGATAATATTCTCTAAATAAATAAGTGTAAAATTGAATTGATTTGGAATGTAGATATTACAGATGGTGGTTTTTGTTTCAAGTGTGATTGATATTGCTACAGCTTCTATGTTTGAATGGATTTCCTCCCAATGGAATGAGCTATTAATGAGTGTGCAAACACCGCCACTTGCCCTCAGACAGCCTCTACGGTTTTTAAATGCATATTGGTAGTTGTTTATATTAGGCGTAGATTCGTAAGATTTGAGATTAGTTTCTTGAAGATATATTGCGATAGGTTGATGTAAGTTTATTATAAGTTTAATTTCATCGATATTTTTATGGAGACCATTGAGGTTCCATTGAATAATGTGTTTTGGTTGTGTCTGCATTTTCGTGTTTATAAATGGTGATTTTTTTTTTTTTTGTGAAGAATGATTTTTGATTATTTGATTTCATTATATTAAAGAGCTATTGAGTCTTCAGAGTGACTCAAGCAGCAAATTGCATAGTCTCGTGAGCCTGTTTTTAATGCTAACGATTTTTATTTTTGGCCGGATCGTGTCTAATATTTCAATCATTTCCATCGGCGTTATGTTAAATTGGTTTAATAGATTGGAAGGATCATACACGCTGAGGGAGTTTTCAATAATGTACTTGAGCTGAGGGAAGTCTATTTTTGGGTTGGGAATTCCTTCAAAGGCAGTTTTAGCTGGGGCTAGTGTTTCGTCTAGTTTAGCTACTATTTGTTCTATGGAGTTGGAGCGTTTAATTTTTTTGGCAGCGGGTTGAGGATTTGTCTTGGGGTTTTCGATGGTAGGTTTGATTATTTTAGTGTTATAAATTTGTGTAGGTGGTGTATTGTGTGTTACTTCTACATTTGCTTTTTTACCGATGGTTTGGGATTCTAATAGCTTTGTTGTGAGGTTACTATTATTAGTTTGATGGTTTTGCTTGTTATGTTAATAGGGCTCTCTGTAATGGATGCATTTTCGGTGTCGCTGGTACTGGTGTATGATGAGATCGGTCTTTTTTTGTGATCAGATAATTCCTGTGGGTGTATCCGCTTATTGGTACATTGTAGATTATTAAGTTCGATATTATGTTCTATGTTAGCACTGTCCTTATCCGTGGTATTTGACTCATTTTGTAAATTAGTATCTATAACGATTTCTTGGGATGTCGACGTAGAGTGGTTATTGCCATTAGTTAGAATCGTATTATCAAAATCTTTTTTACAGTGGTTTGACGTGTGACCAGTTTGTTTGTAGATATAGCATAATACGGTGTCATCCGAAAAGAATATGCGGTAATCGGTTTGATCGTAATTAATTAATAATGAACTCGGCAGTTTATGGATATCATCGGGGTGTAAATATACTTGTCGTCTAAAGCTGCCTATGTGCCCGTACTCGTCGTTTGAGGAACCGGCTTTCATAAAAGTAATGGGAGATAATATTTTAATGAGATTATCGTTAATACCTTTTATAATTATGTCATGCGGTATAGAAGGCTGCACATTGGAAATGATGATTCGTTTTGCCGGGTTGATGAGCCGACGATAAGCGATTTCTGTGTTGTTTATAACTATATACGATTGTTTTGAGATAATGTGATCGACGATACTCTTACTGGCGAAGTAAATACAAAATATATTGTTGGATATGCGCGAAGCAAATTTGATGTTATTAGACGAAGTTAGTTGGCTAAATGCTTTGATGTACTCGATTTGTGGGATGTCATTTAATGTATTGAAGATAATTGCTTGGTCTTTTTTCGGGAAAGATGAGATTGCTGTTATTTCTGCGAATGTTTTGTGTGTGCTAAGTTGTGGATTGGGTGGCGTGAGTGAATAAGAGTTGTCCATGATGGAGGTTGGTGTATATAGGCGGAGGAGGTTGTTGTTACCTATTTGGTTATGTGGGGCCGTAGTATTACAACATACCTTCTTAATTGCAGTGTGTTGCGTAATGCGACGTATGTGTTACTGCTATCGGAAGCTAAGAAATGCGATAAGCGAAGACCGGGAACACACGTGTGTATCGGACCGGGGTAATACACGTACTGGAAGAATGTATTGATTTACTATGTTGTGTGTGTTTTTTTTTTTGTGTGTCTTTGTACAAGAGAACTTGTCGAAATAATGATTCGATTTTCAACTTCAGTAGCTTTTTGGGTTCGAAAGTGAATCTAGTTGTTTTATTGAGGAGATAATTTTTTGAAATTCCCAAAAGTTTTCAAAAGCACCGGGAAAAACCAAGAAAAATTAACGAAAAACGGGAATTTTTACGCAAAATCAAATTTTGATAAAATCGATTTTAGATATTGGTGTAACTCTAAAACTAATTACCGTAGAAACATGACATTTTTCACAGAATGTTTATACAGGCATTTTCTACACACGATAAAATTTTCAAATATTTTCAAATCTTATTAAGTTATTTATAGACATTTGAAATTTTCAATATTTTTAGTTTTTTATTCTATAAATGTCAATAAAACTTTATTTGTTGGGACAAAAAACTTGAAAATTTAATACAAGATTCCGCATAAGTTAATATAATAGCAAACAAAAAATATTAAAAATACATATCCACGCTTGGAGCGTTAGTAGCTTTTCTCGCATAGTTGATCAGCTGTTTAAATCCAACATTTAAGCGCACCACTTTCCATGTGTATGTGCATAGGGTCAATGAGTAACCTGTATATCTTAAATCGTGTCCATACATTATCTTGTATTAGTTATATTAGAGTGATAACAAGGTATATTTGAATATTTTTTTTATGTTTCTACTTAGGTATATAATTATAAAAAGAGTACCTATTTTTCTTTTACTATAAATATAATTTACAATAGACTTACTTGATTCTTATTTTATAATTGATAATTATTGTGTTATTAGTTATTTTTAAGTTATAATAATATACAGAACAATTATTCAATCTCATATTTGAAGAAAATTGCAACTGTTAGAAGGGCACTCACTGCTACACCACTGCTATATTGTTTTATTTGACATATTTAAAGTCATGGTTTAATAGTAGGAATTTTATTTTTATTTTAGTCTTATCAAATGAATGTCAACGATCCAATGATAAAGATAATTTGGATACTATAATTTTGCAGTGCGACAATAATTATAATGACTTTCAATTATGTTGTTTTGCTCATGTTACGGGAAGGTACTCATAAAAACAAATAAACTATTTTTTCGGGTTACTTTATTTAGTTAATGCAAATATCAATAAAATTATTAATTTTACGAAACTCGAATACGCGAGGCAGTGCACTCGTAGCACAGCACTAACGCGACTGACTACAAAAGGTACTGTCCAAGAAGACCGGTCCGGTGTCCGTGCTATTAATTTGATAACAATTTACAATAGTGATATAATATTATTACATAGTGCACCGAACATGCCGCCCACCTTGGAACATTAAGTTTTAACAGTTAATAAATTTAATACTAATTAGTATACAAGAAAAACGAGAAGAAAAAAAAATATATATAATAATAATCGAAACATTGTAAATCAAATCATGGCATAATAGAATTTAAATGTATTCGAGTTCGCTAGATACAACAAAATAAATTCAACCGGCTATGATACACGGTTAATAATACATAAATATAATAAATGCTTACAAGTATCTCAATAAATATAATACTTAACATGTATGATTAGCTAAAATTAAAACAAATAAAATCATAATAAATAATAAATAGGTACATAAATAATGATGCAGGGGGTCCCTCTTTTAAGCTTGAGTTGGTGGTTGATTGCCCTCGAAAGGAAGTGGACATAAATAACGAACGGCCCGAGAAAGCTCACCTTTACAAGTTTTTACCTTGGCCACCCGTACTTGTCCGTTGGAACCGTGAACGACCTCGATTACCCAGCCCATGGACCATTTGAGTGGAGGTGCATTGTCATCCCGAATTAGCACGACCGTACCAACTTCGAGTTTAGGTACACTAGAAGTCATCCATTTTGTTCTTTCATGGAGCTGCGTAAAGTAATCCCTTGTCCACCGGGCCCATAGTTGTTGCGCGAATTGAACAACTCGTCGCCACCTTGACAGCTGATTTGTCGGGAAATCCCTTTCATCGCGGTCGGGTAGCAAATTTAGCGCGTCACCAATAAGAAAGCGTCCGGGGGTGAGAACGGATAAGTCGGAAGGATGTGAGGATAAAGGAGTTAAAAGCCGTGAGTTTAAAATTGCCTCTACACGTATCAATATGGTAATTAATTCCTCAAAGGTGAGTGAGGCATTGCCTAACATCCGATATAAATGCGATTTTATCGACTTCACAGCCGCCTCCCAAAGGCCGCCGAAATGCGGAGATCGCGGCGGTATCTTAGTGCCATTGAATACTAGATTTGGACAATGTGTCTTGAATACGCTCTTGATGTTCCGTAGATTGAAAAAGTGTTCGCATTTCTTGTAGCTGACGGTTTGCGCCAACGAAATTCGTTGCGTTATCGGAATAAATGTCAGTACAAAATCCCCGTCTATCACAGAACCTTTGTAATGCACTTAAAAACGCTTGAGTGGTCAGGTCACCTACCAGTTCTATGTGCCCTGCTTTAGTAGTAAAGCAAAAAATAGACACGCATACGCTTTATTCAAAAGGGCATTTCGACGTAAGCTAGACTTTATAATAAATGGACCCGCAAAATCTACGCCTGTCTTTTTAAATGCCTGTGCCGGCCGTACACGAGCCTCTGGTAGGTCACCCATAATAGGTTTAACAACAGCAGGTCTATATTTAAAACACTTTACGCACCGATGTACCACGTGACGCGCAATATTTCGTCCGTTAAGTGGCCAATATTTTTGACGAACAGCTGATAAGACAGCTTGCTGGCCACCATGCATTAAGTTATCATGCCAGTATATAAATATTAATTTGGTGAAGACCCCTTTCGCTGGCAAAATAATTGGATGTTGTTGCGACTCATTTAGAGTAGATGCATTTCCCAAGCGACCACTCACCCGGATCAAATTATTTTTATCTAAAAATGGACGTAGTCGCAGCAATACACTTTTAGGGCTTACTTGGCTAGATTTGCATAAGTCTTGGATCTCGCTCGTAAAACTACTAGCCTGTACTAGCCTAATAATACTACTTTCAGCCTTATCTATTTCACCCGCTTGAAGTGCACCACTTAGCCTTTCTTTCTTCGACGCATTATGCATAAATCTGCGGCATAATGCAATAACACGTAGTAGTTTTAATAATGATGAGTATTTTTCCACAATCGACAAATCGTACTTAACAGTAGACAATACGTGCGATACTGTTCTAGCTTCCAATAAAGCTTCGTCCGCTTGACAATAAATATTTTTTTTCTTTGGCCAATCAGCATCCTCTTTATGCAGCCATAGAGGTCCTTTCCACCATAAGGTTAACTCACCGATTTTCGCTGGACAACAGCCACGCGAAACCATATCCGCCGGGTTATCTTTTGTGCAATCTTTTTCTTGGGAGGAATACAATTTATTTTTCACTACAGAAAAGATTTCGATTCTAAGGTACACCCCTTGTGTTGTGATATTATTTTTGGGTTGTTATGTGAATCTTATGTGAAGTTATTGGCCCAATAATTCTATATGGATGTCAAATTTTATATTAAACGAAATATTAATAATCAGATTGCTAAGGTAACAAAATCAAATATATTATTTTTAAACGAACAATTTCATTCAGAAATAAATGCAGCGGATTTAATAACCATATTACGACGGATTGATGATAGGAATTTGGGAGATTTTTTTGCAAATTCGAAATTTGGAAGGTTACCTGTATCGGCTAAATTAGTTAAAAAATTTACTCTGTGCACATTATACGAAGTCAGATGTTTAAGTAAAGATGAATTTAATACGCTAACACCAATAGAAAGAAAATTTGAATTCATAATATCTCAGAAAACAGTATCGTGGATACTTTTGGTAGATAAATCGGAAGTAGTGGGTTTTTTTAAAATTTTGTAACATACATTGTGAAGAATCATCAACACTTGTTCAATTAAGAGAACTCGCAAAATCGGCTATAAAAACTTTTAGAGGTGGACTTCTTGATACTGAAGATAACGATTATTTTAAGGATAGTAGTGTAGATCTTACCTTTACTGAAAATAAGCAATCATTAGAGTTAGATAAAAGTCAGAAACAGTTTTACGAAAAAATTTATAGTGAACCAGATTCACCGCGGTTAGGATATAGAAAACAAAAATACCGATACTGTTGAAACTGGGGACGTGGCCCAACAGTTAAAAGATCTTTTAATAAACATAGAACAAACACTTTCACCAATTAAAAATATTGAGCAATCAGATAATTTAAAACTTGAATCTGAAAAAGTGAATCTAAGTATTAACTTGAATGCTGGTTTAAAAATAATTAATAACAATACACAGGATATCCATTGTTTACAGTCATTAGAGGATAAAATAGACACCAAAAGCGAACTTTTTTCTAACATTAAAACGATTGTTAATACAAATACATTAACGTCAAAAAATAAAATGGCAAGACCGCAACAATTTGCCCCAAATATTTTTAACGGTTCGGGTGATGAATGCGTTTTAGAATTTTTTAAATACTTTAACGTGGTAGCTACTGCTAATGATTGGTCTCCGCAAATATAATTAACTTACTTGCCACTGTATTTAAAAAATTAGCTTATAAATTATACAAAACTTTAACAATTGATAATTTAAATCCTACTTTTGATGAAATAGAACGAATATTTAAGGGAAAATTTGCTCACCAGCTAGGAATCGTATATTAAGAAACAAATTACGAAATAAAAAATTAAAATCGACAGAAACAATATTGGAATTCTTGGCGGATATTTTATATTTAATTAGTCAAACTAATTGTACCATTCCTGAGACAGAGAAAATTGACATAATATTAGAGGCACTAACACCAGAATACTATAACACAGTAACTATTATGAATAATGACCCATTAGACAACTTGGAAACTAATTTAAAGAAAATAGAAAATTCAAAATTGATGAATACAGATTTCCAAAGTATAAATTCGGTAGATATTGACAGCTTAAAAAAAGAAAATGCATTTTTGAAATCTAAATTAAATAGTTTTAACAATGGTAATAGAAATGTTAACCAGAAAAAGAAATTTATTAATAACATACATGGGAATAGTTCATATCAAATAATCCAAACGATACATTCAGTAATAATAATATGTGCAATTACAGCCCATACAATAATAACAACAATTTTAATAATCAAAATTACAATGCAAATAAATCATTTATTCCGAACAATTATTATAATAATCGGAGCTATCACCCAAATCATACGTTTTATCCAAATAATAACTTTAGTGCAAACAACGGAATTATGCCAAACCAATATAATATGAATAATAATAATTACTTTAATCAAAAAAAAAATTATAATCCCCCAAACAATTTTAATAATAATAACAGTTATACGGAACCAAAGTGGAATAATAGATATAAGAATATTCCCAACCAAAAAAGTCTGTCACAGCAATATTATAAAAATAATGCTTATAATACTAATCAAGGGGCGAATTCTAACAAACATTATGTAGGCCAAATTTATCAAATTCCATCGCATAATACAAATGGTAATAGGCAAAATGTAGACGTAAATAATGTGATGAATCAGCACGCTATTGGTCAGATGCCTGACAATAATACATTTAATCCTAATAAAACATATCATAATAATCAAAAAAACTAGTAAGGCGAGAGAGAGTGGTTAGGCTCCCTCTATACCAACAAAAAAATTCTACCGAAACAATCGAAATCAATTCCGATATAAAAGTGTTGGAATCAATAATTGCGAAGAAATATATAGATAATGAAACCACGCAGAAAGTGAAATACTTAAAACTTAACAATAGGCATAATACAATCGATACTAATGAAAAAAACCTAGACGATTATAATATAAGTAGTTTATTCAATGAAAATATAATACCAAAATTGAGTGACCATAATATTCAAAATAATTTCAAAAATAAAAATGTAATAACTGCTGAACAGCAACAAAATAATGGCGACACAATAAACAAATACATAACAACGTGTAATCCTACTTCGCTTCCGGCTGCATTTGAACCAGGTCAGAGACTTGAAGTAGTAGGCAAAATTAATAACATAGAATATAATTTTGTAATAGACACAGGAGCCACCGCGTCTATAATTAATGCTGACAATTTACCTATAGGAATAACTCCAAAAGCAATAGATTGCGTAAAGCTAATTACGGCAAACGGCTCAAATTTAAAACTACTTGGTATCATTAATACCGTTATTATTTTTGAAAATATTAAATTTCCTATATAATGCATGGTAGTTGAGAATTTAGTAGGACCTAGTTTAATAGGCACGGATTTCTTAAAATTGTATCAAGCGAAAATTAATTTTGTTAATAAACAGATAATTTTAACAGGTGATAGTTATTTTAGAGTTCGATAAAAACCGCATAACTTCGGAAAATATTAAATTGAAAATTAAAAAAAAATAGTTAATAAACCTTTATTGAATAAAGATAAGGATGATAACGTTGAAACTGAAAAACTTAGGAATTTATTAATCATCCAGCCGAGGTTACGTAGCATTGTTAGGTGTAGCCATAAGTTGATTGAGGTCCCTGGAGATGGATTCTGTGGTATTTATGCGTTGACAGTGATGCTCGCACATGAAAATATTTATGTAACGGCGGAAACAATATCTCATTTGCTTGACTTAAATTTGCATGAAAAACCAATTTGGTTAGAGGGTGAGGATTTATCAGCAATAGCTGAGTTTTATAATAAATTATAATTTAATTATTATATGTCCGAATTTCGAAAATCATAATAAAACAGCAGGTTTAGGGTTTTATAAACCAGGTAGAAAATTTCTAGTAGTTTTTTTTGAAAATAATCATTGGACACCGGGATGTTATGATAAAAATTATGATAATCCAAACCTAGAAGTGACACAAGTTACATTTACGCATGATTTTCGTTCTCTTCATACTTCTCGTGCCCTATTAAGGGAGAGGAAAATGTTAGCAGCCATTAACGAGGTACTAAATAATGAGAACGACCTGAAACGAGCTAATTGTCCATTGACCGATTTGCGTTAAGTAAAACACATTTCATTCAATTTAAACAATCCAAATATTCATAGCCAAGATAGGAAATATACTAAACCATATACTACATTTAAAAAAGTTGACAGGAATCTACCTGACGATCGCCACGTAAATAGTAACATTAAATTTGATATTAATCCAAATCTGAATGAATCACAGAAAAGTAAATTATTATCCTTGCTACAAAAATACGAATCTGTGTTCTCGAAATCTATGTAGAACTTGGGAGATTCAAAAACTGAACCAGTAGACATTTTTTTAACCAAAAATATTCCAATTAATCTCTCGAATTTCAAATTAAGTAAGTTTGAGAGGGATGAAATTGAAGAACAAACACAAGAAATGCTTAAAGCGGGAATAATTGAACCATCGAATTCACCATACTCATTTCCAATTTTTTTAGTGCCCAAAGGCAAACCACAAGGTTCAAAGAAAGAAAAGTCATCAGCACAATATAGAATGGTATTAGATTATAGAAAACTAAATGATATAACTATTAAAGAATCTTTTCCACTTCCAGTTATTTAAAGTATTTACGACTGTCTGGCGGGAAATGAATTTTTTTCTTGTATGTACGCTATGTCGGGTTTTCATCAACTTAAATTAAGTGAAAAGGCTAAAGAGCTAACAGCGTTTTGTACTACAACCGGGAAATATCAATTTAAACGTATGCCGATGGGAATTTGCAATGGCCCAAGCAAATATCAGGAAGCTATGAATAAAATCATGACAAACCTAAATTATAAAATTAATGTAAATTATATTGATGATTGCACATGTTTTGGAAAAACATTTGATGATCACTTATATTCTTTAGAATCAACTCTGGAAAGATTTAAACGATATAATTTAAAATTAAAATTGTCAAAATGTAAATTTGGGTACACAGAGTTAAAAATTCTAGGAAATATAATTGATAAAAAGGGTATCCGTCCAACAGATGAAGGGCTAAAAGTGATTACACAAGTAAGCTCCCCGACTAACATAAATCAATTACGTAGTTTTTTGGGATTGGCAAATTATTTTCGACGGTATATTCCAAATTTTAGTAAAATCACTTTTCCTTTAACTGAGTTAACGAAAGGTAATTTTAAAACAAAAAAAGACAGCATAAAATGGAAAAAAAATCATGAAAATGCGTTTAATGAATTAAAAAATAAATTAATAGCACCACCAGTACTAATGCATTATAACGAAGATGCTGACACTATTTTGGTAACGGATACGTCTTTATTTGGTTTAGGGGTAATCTTACAGCAGAGGGATGATGATGGCAATATTCATCCGGTGTCTTTTGGTGCAAAAAAACTGTTACCAGCGCAAACAAATTATTCAGCGTTAGAACTTGAGGCATCGGCCTTGTTTTTTAGATGCACCCATTTTAGACAATACCTGTATGGACAGACCACAAAAATTTGGTAGGACTTCAAAAATTAAAATCAGATTCACATGTATTAAATCGAATAAGAACGAAACTAATAGGATATGAATTTAACGTAATATATAAACAAGGTATTTTTAATAAGGCGGCGGATTTTCTATCAAGACACCCTACAGGTTTTGATGAGTTAGCACAAATTAAATATGACACAGAATCAGAATTGTCTGATATAAATATGGTAAATGTTAATTCTACGGAAAAATTATACAATTCTATTTCATACGATGATTTTATGCATAATAATGACAAGGGAGTTACATTTAATTTCGATATTAAACAAATCCATCAAGACTTGTTTAGCGATTATTTTGATGAAACATTTCACTTGGTGCATTGTGTTTCACAAGATTTTAAGATGAATAAATGGGATTAGTCTTAAATTCAAAAATAAATATGACCACGTAAGCGAATTAAAGGCACAAAACAAAAAAATCGGTCAGCTTGCTTATTTACATTTTAAGAGCCAGTTTATAATCTATTTAGTTACAAAGTCAAAATTTTATGGAAAATCGTCATACAAATCGTTATTCACCTCATTAAAGTTGTTAAAAATATTTTTTAGTACATATAACATTAATAAAATAGCGATACCCAAAACCACCTTCGACTCAGAAACATTAAAATGGTTAATTATTTTAAACATGATAAAATACGTTTTTTGTGACACAGAAATCGACATAACAATTTCTATATTTACGCCATCACAGCATATCATATCATTGGTAGAACCTATTAATGTACATTTGTTGCAAACGCGTGATGATTTTCTACAAAACATAACTGGGGCAATTCAAAATCCTGAGTCATCAGAAATAAAATGGGTTAGGAAGGCGAAATCGTACGTAATAAATGATGATGATAGGCTTATGTATTATAGGGATATTTATAAAGACACGCCAAAACTAGTAATAGCATTGCCATCTAGCTTAATCAAAGAGGTGATCGAGCACTTTCATAATGAAAAAATGTCTGGTGCGCATTTAGGTGTTCATAAAGTGTTCAATAAAATACGATCGCGATACTATTGGCCTACTATGCAAAAAGATATAAAAAATTATGTAATTTCATGCAGAAAATGTCAAAAACGTAAACCAGATAAACAGCCAGCGGCCGGTATGTTACAACCAAATAATATCTTAAATGGTATACCTTTCCAAAAGATTTATATTGATTATATAAGACCTATGCTAGGGTCACGAGGTTGTAAATACATATTAGTTGCTACATGCCGAACAACAAAATTTTGCTTTGCAAGATCATACAAAAACGCTGACGCTAAATCAACGACGAAATTCTTGTTAGAATTAATACTAACATATGGCCCACCCAGAGTAGTAAGATCAGGCAATGGCACACATTTTACAGCAAAAGTAATTTCGCAACTATTATTAGCTTTAGGAATCCAAAAGAGGGAAGGAATAGCTTATAGGCCAACTAGTCAGGGACAAGTAGAAAGACAAAATCAGGTAATTATAGACACGATAGCACCATACGTTGCAGAAGAGGAAAAGTGGACTGACGTATTACCAATCGTATTGCATGCATATAACACTGCCATACACCATTCAACGGGATATACTCCATTTTATTTAGTACATGGCTACGAGCCTGTTTCAATTTTTGATATCGCAATTATTCCATCAAATTTAAATCACTCCACAATTATAGAAATACAAAAATTAAACTAAATCCGTGAAAAATTACCTGGTATATTAAAGAAAGCGTTTAATAAACAAAAAATTTATGCAGACAGAGGGAAAAGAGAACAAGATTTTTTTGTAGGAGAAAAAGTTTTATTAAAGATTAATGTTAGAAACAATAAATTTTCGGATAGATATGATCGAGGGTCCCTACACAATTTTAAGAAAAATAAATCCAGTCACATATTTAATTGAAATTGATAAAAATGGCAAAAAACAATCTGAAAAAAAGCGGGTAAGTCGTGTATGTCGCTCTGCTGTACAGTAGGTTACAAGTGGGTTACTGTAATGGATGGAATTAAATTTGAATCCAATGATATTATATCATTGTATACAAAAAACGATTCTGAGCGAAGACGGTTTATCTGTCTAGGATATATTATAGATTATTAAAAATTTTCAAATCTTAGATTTAAAAAGAAAAATTTTTATGAATATCTAGCTTAAAATAATTTCTGTATTTTCGTGATTTTTACATAATATGTTGTCAAAAATCAAACTTTGAATGCTTAAAAAAAAAATTGTGACTATGTATTCCTTTTATTTTGCCACTGCTATTGTAAAAATATGTTAGGAGCCTTGTATTAAATTTTCAAAGCTTAGAATTAAAAAGGAAAACTTTTATAAATTTCTATCTAAGATAATTTGAACATTGCCATAATTTTTACGTATTTAGTCAAAATTTGAACTTTAAATGCTTATAAAAAAAAAATTTTGACTATATATTTATTTTATTTTCAATTGCTATTGTAAAAATATATAATGAGCCTTGTAATAAATTTTCAAATCTTAGATATAAAAGGAAAATTTTTTATGAATTTCTAGCATAAAATAATTTACGAATTTTCGTGATTTTTACATAATATGTTGTAAAAATTCAAACTTTGAATGCTTATAAAAAAAAATTGTGACTATGTATTTCTTTTATTTTTCAACTTCTATTGTAGAAATATGTTAGGAGCCTTGTATTAAATTTTCAAATCTTAGAATTAAAAAGAAAAACTTTTATGAATTTCTATCTAAGATAATTTGAACATTGCCGTAATTTTTACGTATTTAGTCAAAATTTGAACTTTAAATGCTTATAAAAAAAAATCGTGCCTACGAATTTTTAATATTTTTTAACTTCTATTGTTACAATGTGTTAGAAGCCTTGTATTAAATTTTTAAGCTTTTCTACCGAACAAATAAATATTTATTGATATTTATAGAAAAAAAAATTAAAACAGTTGAAAAATTAAAATGTCAGTAAACAGCTCAAAACAAGTCTAAATATTTTGAAAATTTTATCAAATATATAAAACGCCTATATAAACATTCAGTCAAAATTTAAAGTATCTGCGGTAATTTGTTTTAGAGTTACACCAAAATAAGGAAATCGCTAAAAGTGAAAATCCAATGTTGTAAAAATTTAAATTTCAAATGCTCATAAAAATTTAATTTGAATTTCAGGTGGAATTTTTATTTGTGATAAAGATTGAAAAACTTGTAAGGAATCTTGTATTAAATTTTTAAATCTTAGATTTAAAAAGAAAATTTTTTATGAATTTCTAGCTTAAAATAATTTGTGAATTTTCGTGATTTTTACGTATTTTGTCAAAATTCAAACTTTGAATGCTTATAAAAAAAAATTGTGACTATGAATTTCTTTTATTTTTCAACTGCTATTGTAAAAATATGTTAAGAGCCTTGTATTAAATTTTCAAGCTTTTCTGCACAACAAATACATTTTTATCGTTATTAATTAAAAAAAAACTAATAATGATCGAAAATTTGAAATGCCTATGAATAGTTCAACTTAAGCTGAAATTTTTTGAAAATTGCATGGTGGATAGAATATACTTATATAAACATTAGGTGAAAATTTCATGTATCTATGGTCATTTGTTTTAAAGTTACACCAAAAACCAAAATCGATTTTGTCGAAAAATGAGTGTGTGTAAAATTTCCTGTTTTTCCCTTAATTTTTAGTTTGTTTTTCTCAATTATTTAGAAAAGTATTAAGAATTTTTTACTTTTGACCCCCCAAAGTACCAACTAGATTCACTTTCTGATCGAACGAGGCACTGAAGTCAAAAATCGAAGCATTTTTATTGCCTTAAAACGTGATGACAGACACAGAAAAAAAAAAAAAAAAAAAAAAACACACATCATGGTAAAATCAATACATTCATCGCTTCGCTCAGAATCTAAAAAACATGTTCAACAAATAAAAAAATATGAGATCGATCACAAATAGAAAGTGTATACTATTATAGTTAAGACTTAAGTATAAAAAAAAAAAAATTGTAACCAATTGAGCGTACGTGTATAAGTGACATATTACTAAATTAGATTAAGTATTTAAAATATTTGAATAAAAAATCAAAAAAAAAAATTAATATAATTTTTTTGATTATTATTAATAAATTGAATTACAATTAAAAATATTAACATGTAACGATAATTTGGGAATCTCACTCCATATTATTTACCAAGTTGTAAATAATATTACAGTCGAGAGACCATCGTAATAAATTATTTCACAACCACTTAATTTCTTGTTATTGTTAAGCAATATTAACGAAGTTTTGTCGGTTGTAAAACAAAATAAAAATAGTTAAATAAATAAAATAAAAAAAATTGCTTAACGTTATATTTTAATACAATAGTGTAGGTATTTTTAATAGTTTTGCATCTTAGTTAAATAAATAGGTCAATGAATAAACAACGAAAACACTTATTCGACATTATATCATTTATAGGCACATAATATTATAGTAAGCATATATATAATTATATATAATATATACATATAAGTGAATGATACACACACCGGAACATTACTACGACAGTCAACGAAGAATGCTTAACACTTATATTAAAGTTGTAATTTAATCAGTGACATGAAATAATATTTAATAATCTACCATTTTTATACTATATATATAATTATTAATCGTTTTGTTTTAATTTATTCTATTATTTAAATAACTTGTTAAAATGTACACAAAAATTACAATTATTCTAATATTAGGCATGATAATAATTGATACGTTACAAATAGAGGAGTCAATTGTTTACAACTACCAAGGAAGCGGATCAGGTAAATTTTATGAACCAATTTATAAAATGAGAGTATATACTAGTGAATTTAATTTACTAACACATGTAAATATTTCTGTTTTTGTCGAGAAATTTAATGAAATAAATAATTTAATAAATTACAATGATAGATTATGTTCTTTCAGCAAACATAATGTTTCGAATATATGTAGTAACTTTAATTCATCGTTAAAGATAAGCAAAACGGAATTATTTAAACGATATACAACACTTATGTCTTTACAGGATGGAGTAAGGATAAAGAGGGGTTTAATAAATGCAATAGGAGAATTTGAAAACTGGGCTTTCGGAGTGGTGGCAGACAACGAATATCAACAAATACAACAAGATTTAAATACGAATAAAAATAATAATAAAAAAACCTTAGTCACTATGAAGTCGCAAGTAAAATTAGTTCAATCATCACTAAACCAGATATCGAATGTATCGTCAACAATATCACAAAATTTCAAAAAAATACAATTAGAATATAACAATTTGGTAGATAAAATTAACGTTAGGACAAATGACATGATTGAAATTCAGGTAAATCAGCAATTAATCAATTATTTAACAAATTTTAATTTTATTTTGACAAGTTTTTCCCTTGAAATAGATGAATAAATTATTAGATGCTTTATTACTAGCACATCAAAATACACTTCATCCACTAATCCTAAACAGTATTCAGTTAAAAACAATTTTAGAAAATATACAGTGAGAGTTACCCGTAAATCAAGTTTTACCGCTAAATAATGATGCAAATTCATCTCTGGAAGGTTTTATGAAACTGACCAAAGTGACAACTAAATTTTCAAATTTTCAATTATTATTTATTTTAAATTTTCCTATATGTACTCCAGAGATTTTTACATTATTTCAGATATGGCCTATGCCAATTGAGATAACAAATTTACAATTTATGTTTATCCAACTCGATAATCCATATCTAGCAATTTCATCTGATAACCAACATTTTATATCTTTTTCTGATCTTGAATACGATAAGTGCAGCCTAGGGGTCGCTATAAAATATTGTGCCTTAGGTACGCCAGTTTATTTGGGAACATACCCATTGTGCAAAATTCAACTACTTAAATTGACAAATAACACTGTACTTCCAAAACAATGTTCTGTACACCATATTTACCATAACAATGCTTATTTCAAAAAACAAAAAACACATTTTTATATTGGATAGCTACGGAAATACAAACCACTTTAGTGTGTTTTGGGTCAACAACTTTTCATATTTTAAAAGGAACAGGAACCATTAAGTTACCAAATTCATGCACGTTATATACTCCAACAGTGATACTTAAGTCGTCGGGAGAGGAAATCAGAAATATAAATATATCAGTTAATATAAACCCCGACATATCCTTATTAAATGTTTCTGAATTAGGTTTAAAAATAGAAAAAATAAAGAATTCGAAAACAAATTTTAAAAAGATTAACTTCCAAATTCCAGAGTTAAAAAATTTACACCAAACCTCCCGAAAATTAGATGAAATTATAAATGATATTGACAATGAATTGGAAAATGTCGTAACTAATAACTATCAAAATTTACACTATTATTGGCTGTATTTAATAGGGGGTATCGTAGGATATTTAGTAATTCATACAATTATTGCTAAAATAAAATTGTATTGTAGAGGAGAGAGAGAGCCAAGGCAAATGTTGAGAGCCAGAGGTAGAGTGCTTCACGAAGATAATATAATATAATTAACGCACCAAAGATTATGTAATTTTGAAAATATTCGAATATAAAATTTTAAGGTAAGATAGCTGAATGTAATTTACACTATAGTAAAAAAAAAAAAAAATAAATATATATGTACCTATATTGAAATTAATAAAAATATATTGTTATCACCAGAATGTTAACGTGAAAAAAAAAAGAAAAAAAAAATATGTGTTTACAGTTTAAATTTGTCTAATTATAATGTATTACCTTCATAAGTATCTATTAAATTTATATACAAGTATATACTTATATATAAAGTTTTAAAACCTGTATCTAATAAAAAATATATAATATTATTATTAATTTGTTTAATGCCATTGTATTAATTTATATTGTATTCATCGAAATATAGAATAAGAGTAAATATAGAAAAAGTATGTAAACAAATATGCTACTTATTAAAAAATGTATTATATATTAGGTAATGGTATCAACGAATTGTTTTCGTCGAAATATATATATAAAAATAATGTGTCTTAATACATACATGTTATGTTTAATATAATTATCTTGAGTGAAACTGAAAGGGGTAAGTGAAGACAGCCGTTGGTGTCGGTATTCAAGGACGGAAAAGTCAACTACAATCCGTGTCACTAACCAGAAGTTATAAAGATATAATTTATAATATACATAAATAACATATTGTTATATACGCATGCCGATTGCCTTGGTGGCTTAGTGTAGTGTATATCTACCAAATTCATGATATGCAGTTTAGCAAGAAAATACAGTCGGAGGAGGTTGGAGTACCGTTATTCTTTGCAACTGGATGAACATGAAGTCAGAAACAACAACACTACCACCAACACATCTACCGTTGTTTGTTTTCCCAAATCTGGGGTCCAGATTTAAATGGACAAGGGGTACATGTAACGATTGAAATCATCGACATCGTACATTAATCCGTATACGTTGAGCATGGCTAATATGCTGAGTGTTAATAATACCAAAGCGTACATATGTATGCAATATATATTATGCTGACGCGACGTTTAGCACACGTCGTGTTAATAACCGACCGGGACTCCGGGGAGTAGAGTCGATGGTGGATGGAGAGACAGACTAGGATCAGAAGTCGATAGTTGGACAACAACCTAAAGTAGACCCGCGGACGACCACCTCAACCCACATTGGATATCGACACCCAAAACACACTATGGCCTGATCGGTAACTCTCAGTTATAATTATTTATAGGTATGCCTAACATACATTATACATATTATTAATTGATGTTTGATATATTATAATTTATAAGACTCGATGTTGTAGTTATAATAATACATAAATATTTAATAACAGTTACACATATATAAATACGTTGAGTACTTTGCTTCACATAAGGTAACCTTGATTCCTAACGATAATACCACACACCGAGGTCAAGTCCCGGAGACCTCGTAAATATAAACAGGACGTTACAGTTGCGAACTACGTGGGGTGTTAAATAGTAGCCTTGTTCATCTGGTATCGTATGTTGCGTGATTTCCATATGTCCTAGCTCGGAGTACTCGTTCATAAATTTGCTGTATTCTTCCTTGAGTTTAGTATCGGACTGAAATCGTCTTTCTAAAGATTGTAGCGTCCCAGCATACAGGAGGACAAACGACTGGTGTTGAGGTAGATGGATTGGATGTAATAAGTATAACAACTTAATTTGTGATTAATTTATTAGATATTTATTTGATTACTATGTAAATAAAACACTTTTACTGCACAAAATGATTTGGTTGTAAAATATTCTAAGTCCGAATAATTAAATTGGACTGGTGTCTGGCGTGAAGGTGCTTGTTCTGACTCTGGTGGCTCACGTCTGAATTGGGTCTAATCGGGGCTCTCCTATATAGTCCAGATAGTCCTACTCTCTGCATTTCCTCTCCTATCGATAAGATACGTATGTGTCCATGGCCGAGTCGTGCAAAAGCGTACGCGTGTATTATTTTAATATCGCAGCTTCCCACGCCCATGCGACCGGTCGGCCACATCCTGGTTATTCGCGACACGTAATCTCCATAACCCGACGACATTAATGTTATCTCTAGATACGCCTGCCAAGACTACGATTTCATATTTAATATTTCGTATATTTAATTCCAATTATGGTAATATTTTGGAAAGGCTAGAAGTTTGGCCTTCGATATAACTATTGAGGTCCTACACAATATAATTGGTTGGCGAAATCATACGCCCCAGGGTCACTTATACATATCTACGTGTATATGCGTGTTTAGATGTCTCAGCGGGACGTCAGTACATAGCAAGATTACATCCGACGAAGAGCTACGTCATACGACTTTCCTAGCCGACCTAACCGACCGGTTTTATCACGTTTTACGTTTAATTCAAAATGTTGTTTACACCTTTTTTTTTCTAATGTGTATACATCACCCTTCCTCACCTCCTCTAAACGCCAAAACTCTGCCATTTGATTCTCCATATTTGCGAAGTCGGGCGTTATGCTCGTACATAATAATTATGTCGACCTGTCGGCTTGTTTTGTTGGCGCCGGGATTGGTCCCGCGATTACCCAGCCTAACCGAGTGCCCTGGAACATGGGCCCACGCGGCACCGTCTGCATTTGTTCTTTAGTAAGTAATTCAAAATATATTTCCGCACCTAGAATAATATCGACCTTCTTGGTTATGTGGAAAGATGGATCTGCCAAGCTTATATTCACTGGGACCTTCAATTCTGTTAGGTTTACCGACATTAACGGTTACTTACTCGTCAAATTAGATAATGCAAAAAATTCCAAATTTAATGATTAGTCGTGTACGCGTGATTTAATATTAGTCGTCACCTTGTACGACGATGTATGCGACGCATCATTTATGCCAATTATCGAACACGATGCTTTTATCCGTTTTAAATTTAATTGCCGGGTCAATGACTCGGTCATAAAATTGTGTTGCAATCCACTATCCAGTAGCGCACGGCACCAAACCGGTTTATTTTGAGTGTCACAAACGAGAATCTCTGCCATTGATAACAATACTTGACCTATTTTGCCGTGCATGGGCATTTATTGATGCGGGTACGTTATTGCTTATTGCCTCATTGCCGGTATCGGTTCTGTCGTATGCTATGGGTGGAGTGGTGGTAGACGGTTCGCCGCTGTCTCCCGCACCTGACTGTATATTATTATAATTATAACTGCGCGGCGGCAAATGCAGCAAACCATTATGCGGACGTGCATATTTTGGACAACGACGCGACTTACATTTTTCGGAGTGCACCCGTAGGCATATATTACATAGTTTTAAGTCATTAATTCTTTTTATCCTCTCCGCTATTGTCAGTGCTAGAAACTTGGTACATTTGTAAATGGAGTGTGAGCCGCTGCAATTATAACATTTGAACGTCGTAGTAGTCGTAAATGATGAAGACCTGTCATTCGGCTTTTTTGACCTTGGAACATCTTTTTATCTTTTTGCACTTGTATATTGATGGGTTTTACTGACTCTATTGCTTCTAAAATTCGAAAGCGAGATTTTAAAAAATCTATTAATATTGGCCCCTTGAGCTCCTCTGCCGTTGCCGCTTCGCTTTCCCATTCTCGTCTCGTGCCCGCGTCCAGCTTTGATGTTATCAAATGGAATAATAAGGCGCCCCATCTGTCTGGAGTTTGCCCCAAAGACTCTAACGCTTTTAAATGATCAGATAACGTGTCAATTAGTGCACGTAAATGCACCGACGATTCTTTTTTACTGGCTCTAAGTCAAATAAAGCCTTCACATGTACCTGTATCAACACCCTTTTGTTGTCATATCTCGTGGTTAAACATTTCCATGCTATTCTAACTTCCATGTAATTTTCCGCCGTAGTTTGCAAACATTGGATTACTTTTTCCGCATCTCCACCAAGACACGATCTTAAATAAAAAAATTTTTGAATATCACACATAGATTTATTGTCATGTATTAACGCCGTATAGATATCATAAAATGCAGCCCACTCCGTATATACACCTGTAAACTTTGGGTATCTCAATAGCGGCTAATTTCATTGCCGATTGTACAGGATGTATGTTTGGGTGACTATTTATCTCGTTGCTCGCGGATTCAATCGAAGTCCGGTCAGACGGCGAATTTGAGATAACGCCTGGCGATGCCGCTCTAATTATTTTGTTACTTTCGCTACGTTATCATAATATAACTGTTCGAAGCCGTTACGATATTTCTCGCTTTCATCAGGCGTTTCGCCTTCCTCTTCTATTTGCAATTGAACCTGTTGAAAGTCGAGCCATGTTTCTGTGGTTTTTTCCAGCCTTACCGTAATTTGATCGATATCCGGATTTTTCTCGTTGTCGCGGATGTAGTTCGCTATGCGAGTTAATTGCCCCTTTAGCTGGCCCCGCCGTGTGATAAGATTCGATAATTCACGCATTCTAACAGCCCTATTGTATTGATCATAAATTGCAATAACTGTCTATTCGGTTCTTGCTTGATATGGCCTACGTGTAAATGTATGGTGTGCGATGAGACTAAACTTGAACGTACCTTTCACACTAGTATAATTATAACTGTACGTATTCGGAATATTGGGAATATGAAAAAAGGAAAAAAAAACCCGAAACACTGATATACTTATATAATGACTTGCTATTCGCTTACCTTGTCTTCAAGATGACCTTGACAAAGTTTCTCCAATACTTCACTATGTTGAAATATGTTAACTTCTCGGGTATTTCTTCAGAGCTCGATCGTACAATCTGGTGGAACTATGTTGCCTCTGGATAGCACACCTCACCACTCGGACTCGCGATCACAACTAATATTACAATGGCTGCTGTAAAAGCTTACATTACTAATTGTGAAAGGTGTGCGGAAAAAAAAAAAAAGTATGCGAGGCGTTGTTGTGCGGCCTATTTTATCTTTGTCTTTAAATGAACGTGGGTAAGTGGACCTTGTTGACTTTCAAAGTTTACCTGACGGAGATTTTAAATTTATTCTTCATTACAAAGAACACTTGACAAAGTTTTCATTTTTCCGGCCTCTGAAGTGCAAAAAGGCTTCGGAAATAGCGAAAGAACTGCTACACATATTTTTTTGTCACGCCTGCATCGAAAGTTTGGTTTTCGACAACGGTTGAAGCGTTCGAAAGCGTCCTTTTTCCGTCCAGCGGGCGGTAAAGTGAAAATCCCCAAAGTGCCGGGCGGAAAAGAGGAAATCCCCAAAAGTGCCGGGTGGAAAAGAGGAAATCCCCAAAAGTGCCGGGTGGAAAAGAGGAAATCCCCAAAAGTGCCGGGCGGAAAAGAGGAAATCCCCAAAAGTGCCGGGCGGAAAAGAAGAAATCCCCAAAAGTGCCGACCGCCGGGCGCGTATCCCCTCCACAACCAGAAATTAAAATGTATACCTACCACGGTTCTTACAAAACATAAACTTTTGGTTACATCTTAAATGTATAGTATAACCTCCTTGCATGACGCATAAACATTTAAACATATTTAATTTGCACTGTTCCTAGATAAGTGCGTCGAACGATGCGTTAGTAAATGTCTTCCATGAAATTGTTTTTGTAGAATCGTCTATAATTGTTGCATAGATCCCTGCATAACCTTTTCCATGAACGCAGGGGCGTGACAAAAAATAGTATGTGTGGCTCGCGCGGGAAGGCCATTTCAGTTTTGGGCGAAATGGCTCACTTCCCGCCCTTGCCACACAATATACTATTGACGTTTGGTGCACCTCATGTTCTGCAGTCCGATAATGGTCGCGAATTTACTGCTGGTATTATAACAGAATTAGCGTCATTATGGCCCGATCTAATATTAGTAAACGGTCGGCCACGTTATCCACAAAGCCAAGGATCTGTAGAGAGAGGGAATTGTACGCTTAAGGATTCATTGGTGGCGTGGATGCGAGACAACAAAACTGCCACGTGGAGTTACGGCCTCGACTTTGTACAATGGGGCGTTAATACCACATACCACGAAGCTATAAAGATGACTCCATATGAAGCAGTTTTTGGTAAAAAGCACGAATGGGGCTGGCAACAAAAGTACCTCGAGAATTATTAGAAAATATAATGACAGGAACGTTGGAAGAGGATATGTTGGACATGTTGAACGATGATGACGTAGAAGTACTCAATACTGAAGTGAGTAGAATTAATAATATAAGGGATTGCATTTTTTATTTATTTATTAACCAATTTTAATATTAATATTTACCTAATAATAATTCAAAAATGTTATCTAGAATATATTATAATTTATAATTTTTGTCAACGCACTAACTATACTATATTATATATAATTGATTTTGAATAATGCATTTTTTGGTTAAAAATAAAAGAAGTTGAACTTATTTTTTTTTAAATATTTTTTTTATACAAATACAAATACTTGGAATGTATTTAAATACTTTTTTTATTTATTTTTAAAGACAAAAGATTTAGAGGTTACACATGATATAGCTGAATTACTAGAAACCAATACTACGTGCTCCCAACATATTACACCCGAAAATGAAGTACAGCAGAAGCTCGATAATTTGATAAAGACCACACGAAACATTTTGGAGATTGAAAGTGACACCGACGAAGTAAGTCGATTTTTGGAAAATTAGTCAGTTATTAATTATTTTTTAACAATTTTTTTTATATAGAACACTGAAGAGGTAGTTTCCGATCATCCTGCTACATACCGACGCAACATTGCTGCACAAAATTTAAAATCTCAAGCGGACAGAATGGTAACCAGAGGCAAAGGCATCCTCCCTCCCTTAAAAGTTGGTGACAATGTTCTTTTGTCAATTCCATTGGTGGATCGAGGGCGAAGAGATGCAGCCAACCTTCTTTCAGTTATAATAGAAGAAAAAGATGGAAAATGTCGTATCACGACGAAAGAAGGGATTCTGAACACATGGCTGGGGCGGAACAGTTTGGCTGCTACAAAGTACTGTTCTCTAACGACTGCAAACGTTCAAAATTTAGAAAAATGAATATTCTTTACGGGAACTAGTTCGATTAGAGTCAGTTCGGATCGGACAACGATATCGACGTTGTACTTGCCGTACGAATTGCACATCAAAAAAGTGTACATGCAGGGAAAATAACATGATGTGTAATTCAGCGTGCCACCCCGGCCGTAGTTGCCAAAACGTATAAATATAATATAAATATATAACTAAACATATTAATATAATTTCATAACTTTCGACTTTTTTTATTTTTTTTTACAACTTTTTACACATAAATTTATTATTACAATATGATTTTATTATATTTCCAGTGTTTTATGTACAATCATAAATATAACACATTAATTTATATTGAATTATGTGTTATCATTATTTTAAGAATGGTCTTGCCGATTTCATGCAATCGGCAGTATTATGCATTTAAAGTTGCCGATTTCACGTTGTCGGCAACAGCGTTGGAGATTTCATGAAATCAGCAATTTTTCTGCCGATTTCATGTAATCGGAAATTTCATAAATTCGGCGTAACATATATATCTTTTTCAACAAAATCTCATAATTATTCTCAATATTTATTCATAAAACTAAGGACTTATTTTTTCGCCTTTTCTAAAATTCCAAATTAATTATCAATTATCAACATATAAGGTCTTACCTCTTGCCGTCCAAAAAATGAGTATTATTTATTTCAATTACTATATATCACAAGGTCTTACCTCTTGCCTTTTCAAAAAATCACAATTATCAATATCCCAATTACTTTATAATCTAAGGTCTTATTTCTTTCCTTACTAAAAATCTCAATTATTCTCAATTATTTATATATATATATCCTTTAATATTCTTTAAAATTATCAATTCACTTATTTTCATTTATCAATACTCATTTAATTCTCATTAAATTATTTCTCGTTATAACGTTATTCTCATTTATATCTTTTTATTTTACCTAGGTTTTATTTGTGCCTATTTATTTTATTATATTATTAATCAATAATATTCATTAAACGTACATATATTATCTGAATTTATCATTTTAATTTATATTTTTATATAAAAATAATATGTTTATCAATTTAATGTTCTAACGGTGGTGTAGGTGCACACACCAAAAGTTGTGGAATTTTTCAAAATTTTCGAAAAAATTTACTTTCGCGAAAAATTCTGCTTCTCCTCCTCTTGAATGTTTGATGTTCTTCTTAGGGTTCCGTACTCGACTGCGCCAGATGTAGTGATCACGTCGCCTTACAGGTATCAGTAGTCAAGGATGATGTTGGAAGGTGACTCTTGAGTTAATTTAAACAACGTGGAATTCTTCTTAGTTAGATTATTTGATTATTTATTTTGACAAAACATATATTTATTTATAAACATGAAAACTGAATTTAATTAACAAGTTAAATATTTTGAATGATTAGAATAAATTCGGTTTGACTCGAATATTTTCTAAGTTCAGAATATTATTTTATGAGAATTTTTCTAAGTCTTAATTTAGAGAACAGACTGGCGTGAAGGTGCTCTGGATAGTCTGGTTAAGTCGCGTCTGAATACAGGCCGTTTCGGGGTCTCTTATATAGTACTACCCTCTACTCCCCATAGTCTACTTGCTCTTGTCGCTGTTCTCACGGATGTGGTATAATCATCTAAACTGACGAAAATGCCACTCGCCCACGTACAAGCTAAATGCGCATCCCATGCAGCTACAGACCTCGCTTAATTTATATTAGTATTAATATTATTATTATGTAAAAATATATATTATGATATGATATTATAACATCGGTTCTTGGAACTTTTGTATTGATGCATAACCCCACATCCTGTGCACACCTATCAATGATCTTTTACGGTCGTCTAACCACATGATTTCGTGTTTCCCTTACGTTAATGATTTCCACGAAATGCTTTCTCTCCTATAATTACAAAGTTGGTCGCACCCCACCCTAGCTTGGTTCAGCTGGTACCTAGTTGACCGTGAACTAGGCAATGCGGGACGCTAGTCCATAGCAATATTATATGATATTACACCTTTACTGTTTATACTAACAATAATCATAAGTATCATATTACAATCGGTGGGGACTGTCCATCGGTTATTAACGATTAGAAATATATTGTACGTATTACGATTTATACTGTTAACAATAAATGTCTATATAATACGTTTATGTTATTATTTATATTAATAATACATAACAAATTGGCGACGAAGAAAATAATAATTTAATCGTAATCACTAGTGCATTAGAAATTTCAAGTATTGTATTCATACTAATACAAAATGGCAACTCCTAAGACAGAATCCATAACGAACTTCAATCAAGTTATTGGGTCACCTGGAAACTTTGAAACAGGTATGGATATCACAATTTTTGAGTCAAAATTGACAAATTTTTTTTGGCAAATGCAATCGAAAATAATATTCAAAAAAGAGCCATTCTATTATCATCAGTCAGTGAGGGAATTCACAAAGTACTTTTTAGTTTATGTTCCTAGCACGTCAAACGATGTTGAGTATGAAACTCTAATGAAAAGTTTGAACAAATATTTCAAACCAATAAAATCGTATTTCGCGGCTAGGTATACATTTTATCAAGCTAAACAAAGACAAAATGAATCGGTGTGCCTGTTTTGTACCCTATCAATATTTAAAACATAGTGTAAGTTTCTACTATGTGTAGTGATATAACTAAGTAGGCAATTAATATAAAATAACATGCTGAGGTCATCGTAAAAAAAGCGTAGATAATTAAACTACAAAAGCATTGTCACACGTCTCGTCTCGGAAAGTCACTGTTACTAAGAAAGGATGTGAATCGACTAGAATAACCAATTATACCAGGAGACTCAAATTCTGCCTTGTGCCAGATTTCACCACCACGTACGACCACCTACTCCTACGGATACGAGCATATATAAGAGAGACCACAACAAGAGCTCGTCAGATGGTTTTTAAAATGTGAGCCAGACGGGTTTTTCTAAAATGTGAGCCAAACGGTTTTTAAATTTGAATCAGACGGCTAGGGACATTTAAGACACTTAGAGGCAGGTCGTAAACCCACTCATTGTCCTTTAAAACAATATTTCAGAGTAAGGTCATAACACCGCTCGCCAACACCTTTATAGCATATTAACTGTATTTTTGTATCAAGTATTAATAAATTGTGAAAATAAAGACATTATTACATTGTAAATATCTTTATTTCATCTCTACGTTGATGTATGAATCGATGTTCAGTCGGGACTTAACATTCCAATGGGGTGCACGTGTCAAAAATCTTGCTTCAAAATGTGGGTTTTTGTCGGAACTAACAACAGTCATTAGAGACATATTTGCTGTCGGAATGGGTTCACGACCAATCCAAGATCGTCTGTTAGAAGAGGATGCCTCA
Source organism: Diuraphis noxia (assembly GCF_037042655.1). Taxonomy (NCBI): domain Eukaryota; kingdom Metazoa; phylum Arthropoda; class Insecta; order Hemiptera; family Aphididae; genus Diuraphis; species Diuraphis noxia. The sequence continues at coordinate 6,598,061 of NW_028301713.1, read as the reverse complement.
AAAATTGGAGTTACATATTCAAATCTAATGGAAATCGCGACAGCCAAAGAAGCTGCAATAAATGACAAGAGTGGCTGGAAAAAAGAAGAATACGCAGACTTGAAGTACAAAAAACAAAAATAATGGACATACTGCCAAGCAGGGGTTCAACACATACAAAGAATCAAAAATCAAATGCGGGATTTGTGGCCGTTCCAATCACTTTCAAAAAGACTGCAGATACAAGGACCTTCGAGTGTAACAATTGTGGTGAAAAAGGTCATTTGTCCACCGTATGTAAAAAGGGTAAGAAAGAAAAGAAAAATATCAAAACACAAAATAAATTTTTGTATGATAATAATGATGATGACGTAACAGTTAATTATGATCTTTCGAATACTTTTTTTTCCATAATTGATCAAAATTCTCAAACTAAAGCGGTGAAACCGTTTACAGTAAATTTAATTGTAGAAAACAATAATGTAAGCTTCGAAATTGATACCGGTTCACAACATAGCGTAATTTCAAAAAGATAATATCATCAACTGTTTAATCATATCAAATTAAAAAAAAATGACATTTCGGTATCTGATTACATCGGCAACGACATTAAACCGATAGTAAAAATATTTGTCGATTCGGTGTACCAAAATAAAAAATTTACAATGTGCCTTTATGTTATCGACAATGATGGTCCTCCATTAATAGGTCGAAATGATATAAAAAATATAAAATGTTTTACCTTGTTTAGTATTGAAAATGACGTAAGTGTCGATAGTATTATAAAAAAATATAACAATGTTTTTAAAGATAAAATAGGCACTTTTAACAAATACGAAATTTCATTAAATATCAAAGCGGGAGAAGTACCTACATTTTACAAACATAGGTATATTCCTTTAGCATTAAAGGGAAAAGTTGAAACCGAAATTGAGCGTTTAATCAAAAGCAACATTTTAGTTCCCGTCGACCACAGCGAATGGACAACTCCAATAGTACCAATATTAAAAACAGACGGCATGGTTAGAATTTGCGGTGATTTTAAAATAACAATAAATCCGGTATTAAAAGGGACTGAATACCCTCTTCCAAAAATAGAACATCTATATGCAAATATTAGTGGTTCAAAATATTTTTCGAAAATAGAGTTAAAAGACGCATACCAACAAATGATTATTAAAGAATCTGATCGCAAATATACCACTATTAACACACATACAGGTTTATTTAGCTATACACGTAACCCTTTTGGAATAAAGTCGTCAGCAGGGGAGTTTCAAAAAGCTATGGAAACTTCCACAGCAGGTCTTGAGGGCATAGGTTTATTCCAAGACGACATTATTGTTGCAGGTTCCACTATCACAGAGCACAATACTCGTTTAGACAAATTACTAAATATATTGTCAAATGCAGGTTTAAGAGTAAAGTTGAATAAATGCAAATTTATGTAAAAGTCAATTGAATATTTGGGTCACAGGTTAGATGAAAATGGTTTACACACACTAATAAAACACACAGATGTTATAAACGATGCCATTGTCCCAGAAAATAAAACATTGCTAAAATCATTTTTAGGTTTAGTTACGTATTATATAAAATTTATTCCTAACGCTGCAAATATTATAAAACCATTGTACACTCTTTTACGTAACGGCAGTGAATGGAATTGGACACCAGAATGTGACCAAGCATTCAATAAAGTCAAACAAATTTTAATTTCGAAACCCGTATTGGCACATTATGATCATAATATTCCGATTAAACTCGTTGTAGACTCATCATCTTATGCACTAGGCGCAGTTCTTTCCAATGTGTACCTAGATCGTACTGAAAAACCTATAGCATATGCATCAAGAGTTATATCTGAGTCAGAATGTAAATTTCCACAAATTGAAAAAGAAGCTTTAGCAATTATTTACGGGGTTACGAAATTTTATGACTATTTATATGGTAGGCATTTTCTATTAGAAACCGACCATAAACCGTTAATATATATTTTCGGTGATAAGAAAGGTATCCCAATTTGCGCGGCTAATAGGTTACAACGATGGGCCTATGTTTTATCATCATTCGATTTCGACATAAAATATGTGAAATCCGAAGATAATACGGCCGATTTTTTATCACGAATAAAAGGTTCAAAATTAAAAATTGAAAATCATAATGAAGAATGTATTAGTCTTAATTTTATTCACGAACAATCACCTTTCACATTAGACTGGTCTAAAATAAAAATTGAAACAAGTAGAGACACAATTCTCACCAAAGTATTAATCGCAGTCAAAACAGGAGAATGGAATACTGATTTTTCTAAAAATTTAGAACTTAATTCATATAGTTTACGAAAAACTCAAATTGCAGTGGAACAGGAATGTCTATTACGGGGTTACCGTGTTATTATACCAGCTAAATTTCGAAATAATATACTCAAGGAACTTCATTCATGTCATATGGGTTCTTCCAGTATGAAAAGTTTAGCGAGATCATACTTTTGGTGGCCAGGAATGGACAAAGAAATCGAAAAATATCACACAAAGTTGTGACAATTGTATTAATGTCAGGCAAAATCTGCCAAAAACATCACCTTGGAAATGACCAGAAAACCCGTGGACTAGAGTGCATTGCGATTTTCTTGGACCATTTCAAAATAAATATTTTTTGTCATTGTTGACGCAACCACAAACTGGTTAGACGTATTTCAAATAAATTCTATGACAGCAGAAATTGTTATTCAAAAATTTTCAGAAACGATAGCACGATTTGGAATTCCAAAAACAATTACATCAGATGGTGCAAAATGTTTCCCAGGTTTGAATTTCAAGCATATTGCAAAAATCTAGGTATAAGGCATATGACAGGCGCTCCATTTCACCCAGAATCAAACGGCTGTGCGGAATCAGCAGTCAAAACAATAAACATTTTTTTTTTTAAATGCTCGACTGCACAATCCCGATTATATAAATTTCTTTTGATGTATCGTAATACACCTCATTCAACTACACGAGAAACGCCAGCTAAACTATTGTTAGGTCGATCAACACGTTTACAATTTGACGCGTTAATGCCGAATACAAGTGAAGTGGTTATTGAACGACAAATATCACAAATAAACAATGATGGTAATAGGATAGTATCAATTAATACAGGTGATAATGTTTTAGCTAGAGATTATAGGAATAATAACAATAAATGGCAAAAGGGTAAAATTATCAAATCCATTAGTTGTAATACACACGATGTAGAGCTCGATGACGGAACTATTTGGAAGAGACACAATGATCAATTACTCATTGATAAATCGCTGACACCAGCGAATAATTCAATTTCACTTACACCCACTAGACAAATAAATGAAAATACTGAAAATATCGAAACCGTAGGTGCAAAACAAAATCCTGATAATATAATAATAAATAAAACATCCAGAACAATTACATCTAGAAAACCACCTCAGCGATATTCTCCAAGTGATTATAATTAATGTAATTGAACTTACTAATACATTAACATTGCGATTAAGTAATACACAAAATACTACTTATATACATATTTTTTTTTTAAGGAAAAAGATGTTGCATATTCAGCATTTATATTATATGATATTACACCTATACTGTTTATACTAACAATAACCATAAGTGTCATATTACGATCGGTGGGGACTGTCCATCGGTTATTAGCGAGTAGAAATATATTGTACGTCATTACGATTTATACTGTTAACAATAAATGTCTATATAATACGTTTATGTTATTATTTATATTGATAATACATAACATCTTCGACCGACAAAGCCGCTTTCTGCTGCAATTCGTCTGCACACCGGGGTGAATCTATCAATATCTGTTCGTGTGTGTTTGGAGTCAAACCGATATTAATTTTATCACCCACGGATTTCTTTTGCACATCTTGAATCAGCAGTGGAACAAAACACTCGTACGACGGACCTTCAAGGTCACAGCCGGGCTGTTGCACGTCTGTTTCAAGATCATGACAAAAACTTACAAGGAACGTTGAACTTACTATATTTAGTATATTTCGAAGATGATTCCCGTTTTTTGATTATTTTGTGATTATTTGTATGTTCTCTTTTAAATTTGTATATTAGTATGTTATATATAAGTAAATTTAACCCAGCAATTTTTCTACTGTAAAAAAGTGTCTAAACAAAAAAAAAATCATATTCTATAACATAGAAACGTTAAATGAAAATTTTTGAACTTTTTGAATAATATTATAAATTTTCGTAGTCATATTTTTATTCCATTTGGAATAGGAAAAAATTTCAATGGTGATGTAACGTAACGTATGTACCATTAAGATTACTATAAGTATAAGAGTATATTATATTGTCAGATGTGGCAAAAAAATCATTATTTTTCTTCCTCCGGTGTATAAATATTAATAACAATTCGTTTTAAAAGCTTTTAACGCGATTATTTCAAAGTAAAAATATTAACTCTGAAAAACAGTTGCGTGTTGTTCACGATCTTTTTTTTTCTTTTTTTTCCGCGCTATATGTCAAAAATATCGTTGAAATTTACAACAAAAAAGGACCATATAATAAAAGCATAACTATTTCAGATCAAACTAGGCGATATTTATCGTCTCGTTTTTCATTAGTAAATTATATCATATATCGATACAATATTATTGTTATTATTATTATTATTATTGTTGAAAAAAAAATGTCCAATAATCGTTGAAATTTTCTCTGTTACAATGTTGTAATTTCCATCTGTAGTACTGGTAAATAATCAAAGAGTACAATATTTTGGCGCGGACATGATATTTTCAAAAGTGAATATAATTTATTATTCATTGCTAAACTAACAAGAAAGCCACGTGATTCGTTGAACCATGTTTCAATTTACTAAAAGTAATATTATAATAAATCATGATGGTTTGACAAAAGCTTATTATTCATTCACTATGGAATAATTCGATAATATATTGTTTAATGTTCCGGAAAAAAAAAAAAAAGGGATATGTTGGTTCAACAACGAAGTTTTTCTCTTATCAGCACTGTTTTACGTCTTATGGAAAAATGTCACGACGTATCCATCAGTTTTAAAACGAGTTAAGTTGGTACATTTATGAGGCTACAGTCTGCATTTACATAATATGTATTACATAATATATAGTAAATAAAGTTTTATGCAGCAGCCTATTCTTTATATTGTTTTTGAGTTTCTCACGTGAAGATAAAAATAATATAACAATGTATAGTAATTTTAAAGCAACAACAATGCATTTATCTACACAAATTAAAAAAATTCAACATGCTATCTTCTAAAATCTAAATCATTAAATAGAAAAGGCTACATTTTTTACAAACTCATGAAAAAGCATGTATAAAAACAAATTAAAGAACAAAATAGAAAATCATATCCCTTCGTAAAATAGTTGGTAACATAGAAATAATGAGTCAACACTATATTATAAGATGTACCAAATTTTATTTTTTACTAACTATATAAATCGTAACAACTTTTGATTACGCCCACTAGATTTACAAGTTACAGTTCTCAGCTTTTGGATGTGTAATCTAACTGTGTATATTATCATAACATTGTATAATATAATATGGACATATTATCGTAGTAGTGTAGTATATGTACTTCAGTCTACTTTAGTCGTAGAACCATGTAACTTGCAGAACACTTGTCCCAATAACAATTTTTACTGCTTTTAGGTTTTACAATCGGAAAACTACAATTAATGCTTAATATTTTTAATTTTTACTAAATTTAATTTGGAATTAATTTTACTTGGGATAGGACGTCAAAAGAATCAACTTCGACACACAAAACGAAGCTGAAAATTCTATTTAACTGCTAAATTATGTTTATTATAATACAATTCACATACAGAAATAATTCAAATTATTTTTTTTTAAATATTTTGCAAAATTATTACAATTAATTACAAATTAGTGTTTAAAAATTTTAAGCCATTAATTTTTTGTTTTTGGAAAATATTACAAGTTGAATAAAAAAATCTAAGAAGAATATATAAGAATTCATTTTGAATATAAAAAACTAGATTTTAAATTTGTATTCTACTGGCCATGCCGTAGGGTAACAACTTGTATCTCAAAAAAGTACGATGTTCAGAAGATACAAAAACGTAAACATCAATACCGTCTATTCGTATTCTAACACGACTGATATGTATTCAATTGAGGATTTCACGAGGTTCTCAAAATTTTTACCAACCGGTCCAAACCATTATTAATAGATCTTACGTCCATTGCTGATAACGTATCCGTAAAATAAGTCTCGATAAAAGATATCGAGTAGGCGTTTCCTATATTTTAGCATTATAATAATTAACAGTGCTTTTTAAATCGTGCGGTATACTTATTGGATAGTGAGTATAATTAACAAATGAAATTGTCATGGCTTCACTCTGGAAAAATATCACCATGAAAACGATAAAAATTCATGAAAAACGTTAAATTTTTAAAATTATTTCAATGGACAACCATCATAGAATACTAGACTGTACGGTAAAATATTTAGGAATTTAGGTAGCATGGATGTTTTATAATAATATGTTCGTGGAAATGCATATCACGTGAACCGTTCACAATGTACAATCTTTTGTAGCAGCATTGAAAAATAGTTGAAATCCACCTATTGTGGTTTGAATTCGTAAAAAAGATTTTTAGAAATGTCGAACGCCCATATAATTATACAATGTAATTCGTAAATCGTATTAAAAATATATACCACATTGTATTTTTTTAAATAATATTTAAATGAAATTATTGTTAAACGTATGAAGCACACGCACGTCCAAATCAATATTAAAACTGTATCAATTCTGATAATGTTCCATCCCTATAGTTAAAATAACATACCATAGTATTATTTACATCGATTGTTAAATAAATTGACTTATGGCATCGTAATAACACTAATAACTATAGAATCTAATTTTATCAACGGTAGACGGACCGTTTTTCATCACTACCGAAATTATTCCTTTATATATTGTTATATCATAATGATATTGATAGCAAAATAGACACATCATTTACGAGTGAATAATCGAGTCTCACGCATAAACGAACAGAAATGATGCTGATCTCGAAAATCTGCAAACAATATATTATAACATGTAGCCACTATAATAGTTGTGTATAATCGTATGCAGTACGAAAAATAAAATATAATAACAAGACGTCGTCGTTGAACCGGAAAAATCATGGATCCGTTCAGAACATAAAATGTAAATGGTGTCCATTTAATTTTCCAATAGATTGTGATGCATTTTAATTTTACATAGTTTTTTCTGGTGTTGTCGATACATTCAAGTACAACAATTTTCTAAATCAGACAAATATATCTGCCATACGAATCGTGTCGGAGCCCACATAACATCACTGATTATCTATATGGTTGGGTTGGGTTGCTTATTGCTAATAATTATTTTGACAATCTATAACATTAGTGCCTGGATACTTTTTATGATCATTTTCTATTGATGTGTAATCGTATTTAAAAATGATTTCAATACAATACTTTCGTGATTCGGATTTTTAAATTGAATATTTTTTTAAATCGTACATTAGGTACAATAAATGAAAAAACTGCAAACCGTAGCAAAGCCACGAATACACCTAAACAAATACGTGATTCGTTATTTTATCTAACAATTCGATATTCTAGCATTATAACTCATGTGAAATCCATATGTGAATATATAGTCAAAGCGGTTACGTTGGGAGTAATTATTTAAAATTTTAAAATTTTTGTTTTTCAAATATTCTCGATATTGCCGTACGATATCGTCTATGTAAACCACAATCGCATTAAGTTTGGCGATATTGATTCCATAGTTAATGATGACGAATATAAGATATTATGTATATATTACAACAACAATTATTAAAAACAATATAAAACATGAAATAAAAAATTCATTGTTTTCGGATAACGTTAACACTAGGGATGGGCCGATACCAATTTTTACAGATATCGCCAATAATATATAGAAATATTAAAGCTACATTTTCGGTAGGAAATCTAAAACGCTTTAAACCGATACCATAAACCGAATTATTGTGATAAAAGTATAAAACCGATACCCGATAACACAAAAAATATTACCTAGAGAAGTGAAACAGTTGATGATTTATGGTAAATGGTAATAAATGATGATTTAATATTGATAGCCTAATCTATGTATTTGAAAATTGTGATAAATCATATACATTTCGACAAGATTTTTTTTTTGGATCGATTCATGTATCGGTTTCGAAAAAAAATCGATACCGATATCACCGATATTGGCCGATATCTTGTATCAGCTCTAATATCGGCCCATCCCTAGACTTAAAATAACATACCATAGTATTAATTACATCGATTGTTAAATAAATTGACTTATGGCATCGTAATAACTATAGAATCTAATTTTATCAACGGTAGACGGACCGTTTTTCATCACTACCGAAATTATTCCTTTATATATTGTTAGATCATAATGATATTGATAGCAAAATAGACACATCATTTACGAGTGAATAATCGAGTCTCACGCATAAACGAACAGAAATGATGCTGATCTCGAAAATCTACAAACAATATATTATAACATGTAGCCACTATAATAGTTGTGTATAATCGTATGCAGTACGAAAAATAAAATATAATAACAAGACGTCGTCGTTGAACCGGAAAAATCATGGATCCGTTCAGAACATAAAATGTAAATGGTGTCCATTTAATTTTCCAATAGATTGTGATGCATTTTAATTTTACATAGTTTTTTCTGGGGTTGTCGATACATTCAAGTACAACAATTTTCTAAATCGGACAAATATATCTGCCATTCGAATCGAATTTTGAATCTTACGTGTGTGTTGATAATTGTAATCTGAATGGTTGTTTTGGAGTTATAATAGTTTAATACTCTATTCACTCCATATATTTGCTAATAGTCCCTCATTGCGCAACAATAGAACAAAATAATTATAATTTTATAATCACGTGAACTGCAGACTATAAAAAACATGTAGTCGCTTTGTTTTATCATCGTCACACAAATCAACACTCTTTTATAAATACATCACAGAAAATTGAAGTTTAAAATCTTAGCGGATCCATGATTTTATCGATTTTAAATAATGTGTGTATTTTCTGTGTTTGTAGTCGATAAGTAGTCAAAAAAAAATGATATTCTAGAAGGTATCAATCCAAATTAGCATTTCCGGTAGAAAAGTGATCCTTTTTGGTGCATCGATGGTGTCAAACAATATTATAAGTGTTTATTACAAAAATGTTCTAAATCAGACAAATATATCTGCCATACGAATCGTGTCGGAGCCCACATAACATCACTGATTATCTATATGGTTGGGTTGGGTTGCTTATTGCTAATAATTATTTTGACAATCTATAACATTAGTGCCTGGATACTTTTTATGATCATTTTCTATTGATGTGTAATCGTATTTAAAAATGATTTCAATACAATACTTTCGTGATTCGGATTTTTAAATTGAATATTTTTTTAAATCGTACATTAGGTACAATAAATGAAAAAACTGCAAACCGTAGCAAAGCCACGAATACACCTAAACAAATACGTGATTCGTTATTTTATCTAACAATTCGATATTCTAGCATTATAACTCATGTGAAATCCATATGTGAATATATAGTCAAAGCGGTTACGTTGGGAGTAATTATTTAAAATTTTAAAATTTTTGTTTTTCAAATATTCTCGATATTGCCGTACGATATCGTCTATGTAAACCACAATCGCATTAAGTTTGGCGATATTGATTCCATAGTTAATGATGACGAATATAAGATATTATGTATATATTACAACAACAATTATTAAAAACAATATAAAACATGAAATAAAAAATTCATTGTTTTCGGATAACGTTAACACTAGGGATGGGCCGATACCAATTTTTACAGATATCGCCAATAATATATAGAAATATTAAAGCTACATTTTCGGTAGGAAATCTAAAACGCTTTAAACCGATACCATAAACCGAATTATTGTGATAAAAGTATAAAACCGATACCCGATAACACAAAAAATATTACCTAGAGAAGTGAAACAGTTGATGATTTATGGTAAATGGTAATAAATGATGATTTAATATTGATAGCCTAATCTATGTATTTGAAAATTGTGATAAATCATATACATTTCGACAAGATTTTTTTTTTGGATCGATTCATGTATCGGTTTCGAAAAAAAATCGATACCGATATCACCGATATTGGCCGATATCTTGTATCAGCTCTAATATCGGCCCATCCCTAGACTTAAAATAACATACCATAGTATTAATTACATCGATTGTTAAATAAATTGACTTATGGCATCGTAATAACTATAGAATCTAATTTTATCAACGGTAGACGGACCGTTTTTCATCACTACCGAAATTATTCCTTTATATATTGTTAGATCATAATGATATTGATAGCAAAATAGACACATCATTTACGAGTGAATAATCGAGTCTCACGCATAAACGAACAGAAATGATGCTGATCTCGAAAATCTACAAACAATATATTATAACATGTAGCCACTATAATAGTTGTGTATAATCGTATGCAGTACGAAAAATAAAATATAATAACAAGACGTCGTCGTTGAACCGGAAAAATCATGGATCCGTTCAGAACATAAAATGTAAATGGTGTCCATTTAATTTTCCAATAGATTGTGATGCATTTTAATTTTACATAGTTTTTTCTGGGGTTGTCGATACATTCAAGTACAACAATTTTCTAAATCGGACAAATATATCTGCCATTCGAATCGAATTTTGAATCTTACGTGTGTGTTGATAATTGTAATCTGAATGGTTGTTTTGGAGTTATAATAGTTTAATACTCTATTCACTCCATATATTTGCTAATAGTCCCTCATTGCGCAACAATAGAACAAAATAATTATAATTTTATAATCACGTGAACTGCAGACTATAAAAAACATGTAGTCGCTTTGTTTTATCATCGTCACACAAATCAACACTCTTTTATAAATACATCACAGAAAATTGAAGTTTAAAATCTTAGCGGATCCATGATTTTATCGATTTTAAATAATGTGTGTATTTTCTGTGTTTGTAGTCGATAAGTAGTCAAAAAAAAATGATATTCTAGAAGGTATCAATCCAAATTAGCATTTCCGGTAGAAAAGTGATCCTTTTTGGTGCATCGATGGTGTCAAACAATATTATAAGTGTTTATTACAAAAATGTTCTAAATCAGACAAATATATCTGCCATACGAATCGTGTCGGAGCCCACATAACATCACTGATTATCTATATGGTTGGGTTGGGTTGCTTATTGCTAATAATTATTTTGACAATCTATAACATTAGTGCCTGGATACTTTTTATGATCATTTTCTATTGATGTGTAATCGTATTTAAAAATGATTTCAATACAATACTTTCGTGATTCGGATTTTTAAATTGAATATTTTTTTAAATCGTACATTAGGTACAATAAATGAAAAAACTGCAAACCGTAGCAAAGCCACGAATACACCTAAACAAATACGTGATTCGTTATTTTATCTAACAATTCGATATTCTAGCATTATAACTCGTGTGAAATCCATATGTGAATATATAGTCAAAGCGGTTACGTTGGGAGTAATTATTTAAAATTTTAAAATTTTTGTTTTTCAAATATTCTCGATATTGCCGTACGATATCGTCTATGTAAACCACAATCGCATTAAGTTTGGCGATATTGATTCCATAGTTAATGATGACGAATATAAGATATTATGTATATATTACAACAACAATTATTAAAAACAATATAAAACATGAAATAAAAAATTCATTGTTTTCGGATAACGTTAACACTAGGGATGGGCCGATACCAATTTTTACAGATATCGCCAATAATATATAGAAATATTAAAGCTACATTTTCGGTAGGAAATCTAAAACGCTTTAAACCGATACCATAAACCGAATTATTGTGATAAAAGTATAAAACCGATACCCGATAACACAAAAAATATTACCTAGAGAAGTGAAACAGTTGATGATTTATGGTAAATGGTAATAAACGATGATTTAATATTGATAGCCTAATCTATGTATTTGAAAATTGTGATAAATCATATACATTTCGACAAGATTTTTTTTTTGGATCGATTCATGTATCGGTTTCGAAAAAAAATCGATACCGATATCACCGATATTGGCCGATATCTTGTATCAGCTCTAATATCGGCCCATCCCTAGACTTAAAATAACATACCATAGTATTAATTACATCGATTGTTAAATAAATTGACTTATGGCATCGTAATAACTATAGAATCTAATTTTATCAACGGTAGACGGACCGTTTTTCATCACTACCGAAATTATTCCTTTATATATTGTTAGATCATAATGATATTGATAGCAAAATAGACACATCATTTACGAGTGAATAATCGAGTCTCACGCATAAACGAACAGAAATGATGCTGATCTCGAAAATCTACAAACAATATATTATAACATGTAGCCACTATAATAGTTGTGTATAATCGTATGCAGTACGAAAAATAAAATATAATAACAAGACGTCGTCGTTGAACCGGAAAAATCATGGATCCGTTCAGAACATAAAATGTAAATGGTGTCCATTTAATTTTCCAATAGATTGTGATGCATTTTAATTTTACATAGTTTTTTCTGGGGTTGTCGATACATTCAAGTACAACAATTTTCTAAATCGGACAAATATATCTGCCATTCGAATCGAATTTTGAATCTTACGTGTGTGTTGATAATTGTAATCTGAATGGTTGTTTTGGAGTTATAATAGTTTAATACTCTATTCACTCCATATATTTGCTAATAGTCCTTCATTGCGCAACAATAGAACAAAATAATTATAATTTTATAATCACGTGAACTGCAGACTATAAAAAACATGTAGTCGCTTTGTTTTATCATCGTCACACAAATCAACACTCTTTTATAAATACATCACAGAAAATTGAAGTTTAAAATCTTAGCGGATCCATGATTTTATCGATTTTAAATAATGTGTGTATTTTCTGTGTTTGTAGTCGATAAGTAGTCAAAAAAAAATGATATTCTAGAAGGTATCAATCCAAATTAGCATTTCCGGTAGAAAAGTGATCCTTTTTGGTGCATCGATGGTGTCAAACAATATTATAAGTGTTTATTACAAAAATGTTCTAAATCAGACAAATATATCTGCCATACGAATCGTGTCGGAGCCCACATAACATCACTGATTATCTATATGGTTGGGTTGGGTTGCTTATTGCTAATAATTATTTTGACAATCTATAACATTAGTGCCTGGATACTTTTTATGATCATTTTCTATTGATGTGTAATCGTATTTAAAAATGATTTCAATACAATACTTTCGTGATTCGGATTTTTAAATTGAATATTTTTTTAAATCGTACATTAGGTACAATAAATGAAAAAACTGCAAACCGTAGCAAAGCCACGAATACACCTAAACAAATACGTGATTCGTTATTTTATCTAACAATTCGATATTCTAGCATTATAACTCATGTGAAATCCATATGTGAATATATAGTCAAAGCGGTTACGTTGGGAGTAATTATTTAAAATTTTAAAATTTTTGTTTTTCAAATATTCTCGATATTGCCGTACGATATCGTCTATGTAAACCACAATCGCATTAAGTTTGGCGATATTGATTCCATAGTTAATGATGACGAATATAAGATATTATGTATATATTACAACAACAATTATTAAAAACAATATAAAACATGAAATAAAAAATTCATTGTTTTCGGATAACGTTAACACTAGGGATGGGCCGATACCAATTTTTACAGATATCGCCAATAATATATAGAAATATTAAAGCTACATTTTCGGTAGGAAATCTAAAACGCTTTAAACCGATACCATAAACCGAATTATTGTGATAAAAGTATAAAACCGATACCCGATAACACAAAAAATATTACCTAGAGAAGTGAAACAGTTGATGATTTATGGTAAATGGTAATAAATGATGATTTAATATTGATAGCCTAATCTATGTATTTGAAAATTGTGATAAATCATATACATTTCGACAAGATTTTTTTTTTGGATCGATTCATGTATCGGTTTCGAAAAAAAATCGATACCGATATCACCGATATTGGCCGATATCTTGTATCAGCTCTAATATCGGCCCATCCCTAGACTTAAAATAACATACCATAGTATTAATTACATCGATTGTTAAATAAATTGACTTATGGCATCGTAATAACTATAGAATCTAATTTTATCAACGGTAGACGGACCGTTTTTCATCACTACCGAAATTATTCCTTTATATATTGTTAGATCATAATGATATTGATAGCAAAATAGACACATCATTTACGAGTGAATAATCGAGTCTCACGCATAAACGAACAGAAATGATGCTGATCTCGAAAATCTACAAACAATATATTATAACATGTAGCCACTATAATAGTTGTGTATAATCGTATGCAGTACGAAAAATAAAATATAATAACAAGACGTCGTCGTTGAACCGGAAAAATCATGGATCCGTTCAGAACATAAAATGTAAATGGTGTCCATTTAATTTTCCAATAGATTGTGATGCATTTTAATTTTACATAGTTTTTTCTGGGGTTGTCGATACATTCAAGTACAACAATTTTCTAAATCGGACAAATATATCTGCCATTCGAATCGAATTTTGAATCTTACGTGTGTGTTGATAATTGTAATCTGAATGGTTGTTTTGGAGTTATAATAGTTTAATACTCTATTCACTCCATATATTTGCTAATAGTCCCTCATTGCGCAACAATAGAACAAAATAATTATAATTTTATAATCACGTGAACTGCAGACTATAAAAAACATGTAGTCGCTTTGTTTTATCATCGTCACACAAATCAACACTCTTTTATAAATACATCACAGAAAATTGAAGTTTAAAATCTTAGCGGATCCATGATTTTATCGATTTTAAATAATGTGTGTATTTTCTGTGTTTGTAGTCGATAAGTAGTCAAAAAAAAATGATATTCTAGAAGGTATCAATCCAAATTAGCATTTCCGGTAGAAAAGTGATCCTTTTTGGTGCATCGATGGTGTCAAACAATATTATAAGTGTTTATTACAAAAATGTTCTAAATCAGACAAATATATCTGCCATACGAATCGTGTCGGAGCCCACATAACATCACTGATTATCTATATGGTTGGGTTGGGTTGCTTATTGCTAATAATTATTTTGACAATCTATAACATTAGTGCCTGGATACTTTTTATGATCATTTTCTATTGATGTGTAATCGTATTTAAAAATGATTTCAATACAATACTTTCGTGATTCGCATTTTTAAATTGAATATTTTTTTAAATCGTACATTAGGTACAATAAATGAAAAAACTGCAAACCGTAGCAAAGCCACGAATACACCTAAACAAATACGTGATTCGTTATTTTATCTAACAATTCGATATTCTAGCATTATAACTCATGTGAAATCCATATGTGAATATATAGTCAAAGCGGTTACGTTGGGAGTAATTATTTAAAATTTTAAAATTTTTGTTTTTCAAATATTCTCGATATTGCCGTACGATATCGTCTATGTAAACCACAATCGCATTAAGTTTGGCGATATTGATTCCATAGTTAATGATGACGAATATAAGATATTATGTATATATTACAACAACAATTATTAAAAACAATATAAAACATGAAATAAAAAATTCATTGTTTTCGGATAACGTTAACACTAGGGATGGGCCGATACCAATTTTTACAGATATCGCCAATAATATATAGAAATATTAAAGCTACATTTTCGGTAGGAAATCTAAAACGCTTTAAACCGATACCATAAACCGAATTATTGTGATAAAAGTATAAAACCGATACCCGATAACACAAAAAATATTACCTAGAGAAGTGAAACAGTTGATGATTTATGGTAAATGGTAATAAATGATGATTTAATATTGATAGCCTAATCTATGTATTTGAAAATTGTGATAAATCATATACATTTCGACAAGATTTTTTTTTTGGATCGATTCATGTATCGGTTTCGAAAAAAAATCGATACCGATATCACCGATATTGGCCGATATCTTGTATCAGCTCTAATATCGGCCCATCCCTAGACTTAAAATAACATACCATAGTATTAATTACATCGATTGTTAAATAAATTGACTTATGGCATCGTAATAACTATAGAATCTAATTTTATCAACGGTAGACGGACCGTTTTTCATCACTACCGAAATTATTCCTTTATATATTGTTAGATCATAATGATATTGATAGCAAAATAGACACATCATTTACGAGTGAATAATCGAGTCTCACGCATAAACGAACAGAAATGATGCTGATCTCGAAAATCTACAAACAATATATTATAACATGTAGCCACTATAATAGTTGTGTATAATCGTATGCAGTACGAAAAATAAAATATAATAACAAGACGTCGTCGTTGAACCGGAAAAATCATGGATCCGTTCAGAACATAAAATGTAAATGGTGTCCATTTAATTTTCCAATAGATTGTGATGCATTTTAATTTTACATAGTTTTTTCTGGGGTTGTCGATACATTCAAGTACAACAATTTTCTAAATCGGACAAATATATCTGCCATTCGAATCGAATTTTGAATCTTACGTGTGTGTTGATAATTGTAATCTGAATGGTTTTTTTGGACTTATAATAGTTTAATACTCTATTCACTCCATATATTTGCTAATAGTCCCTCATTGCGCAACAATAGAACAAAATAATTATAATTTTATAATCACGTGAACTGCAGACTATAAAAAACATGTAGTCGCTTTGTTTTATCATCGTCACACAAATCAACACTCTTTTATAAATACATCACAGAAAATTGAAGTTTAAAATCTTAGCGGATCCATGATTTTATCGATTTTAAATAATGTGTGTATTTTCTGTGTTTGTAGTCGATAAGTAGTCAAAAAAAAATGATATTCTAGAAGGTATCAATCCAAATTAGCATTTCCGGTAGAAAAGTGATCCTTTTTGGTGCATCGATGGTGTCAAACAATATTATAAGTGTTTATTACAAAAATGTTCTAAATCAGACAAATATATCTGCCATACGAATCGTGTCGGAGCCCACATAACATCACTGATTATCTATATGGTTGGGTTGGGTTGCTTATTGCTAATAATTATTTTGACAATCTATAACATTAGTGCCTGGATACTTTTTATGATCATTTTCTATTGATGTGTAATCGTATTTAAAAATGATTTCAATACAATACTTTCGTGATTCGGATTTTTAAATTGAATATTTTTTTAAATCGTACATTAGGTACAATAAATGAAAAAACTGCAAACCGTAGCAAAGCCACGAATACACCTAAACAAATACGTGATTCGTTATTTTATCTAACAATTCGATATTCTAGCATTATAACTCATGTGAAATCCATATGTGAATATATAGTCAAAGCGGTTACGTTGGGAGTAATTATTTAAAATTTTAAAATTTTTGTTTTTCAAATATTCTCGATATTGCCGTACGATATCGTCTATGTAAACCACAATCGCATTAAGTTTGGCGATATTGATTCCATAGTTAATGATGACGAATATAAGATATTATGTATATATTACAACAACAATTATTAAAAACAATATAAAACATGAAATAAAAAATTCATTGTTTTCGGATAACGTTAACACTAGGGATGGGCCGATACCAATTTTTACAGATATCGCCAATAATATATAGAAATATTAAAGCTACATTTTCGGTAGGAAATCTAAAACGCTTTAAACCGATACCATAAACCGAATTATTGTGATAAAAGTATAAAACCGATACCCGATAACACAAAAAATATTACCTAGAGAAGTGAAACAGTTGATGATTTATGGTAAATGGTAATAAATGATGATTTAATATTGATAGCCTAATCTATGTATTTGAAAATTGTGATAAATCATATACATTTCGACAAGATTTTTTTTTTGGATCGATTCATGTATCGGTTTCGAAAAAAAATCGATACCGATATCACCGATATTGGCCGATATCTTGTATCAGCTCTAATATCGGCCCATCCCTAGACTTAAAATAACATACCATAGTATTAATTACATCGATTGTTAAATAAATTGACTTATGGCATCGTAATAACTATAGAATCTAATTTTATCAACGGTAGACGGACCGTTTTTCATCACTACCGAAATTATTCCTTTATATATTGTTAGATCATAATGATATTGATAGCAAAATAGACACATCATTTACGAGTGAATAATCGAGTCTCACGCATAAACGAACAGAAATGATGCTGATCTCGAAAATCTACAAACAATATATTATAACATGTAGCCACTATAATAGTTGTGTATAATCGTATGCAGTACGAAAAATAAAATATAATAACAAGACGTCGTCGTTGAACCGGAAAAATCATGGATCCGTTCAGAACATAAAATGTAAATGGTGTCCATTTAATTTTCCAATAGATTGTGATGCATTTTAATTTTACATAGTTTTTTCTGGGGTTGTCGATACATTCAAGTACAACAATTTTCTAAATCGGACAAATATATCTGCCATTCGAATCGAATTTTGAATCTTACGTGTGTGTTGATAATTGTAATCTGAATGGTTTTTTTGGACTTATAATAGTTTAATACTCTATTCACTCCATATATTTGCTAATAGTCCCTCATTGCGCAACAATAGAACAAAATAATTATAATTTTATAATCACGTGAACTGCAGACTATAAAAAACATGTAGTCGCTTTGTTTTATCATCGTCACACAAATCAACACTCTTTTATAAATACATCACAGAAAATTGAAGTTTAAAATCTTAGCGGATCCATGATTTTATCGATTTTAAATAATGTGTGTATTTTCTGTGTTTGTAGTCGATAAGTAGTCAAAAAAAAATGATATTCTAGAAGGTATCAATCCAAATTAGCATTTCCGGTAGAAAAGTGATCCTTTTTGGTGCATCGATGGTGTCAAACAATATTATAAGTGTTTATTACAAAAATGTTCTAAATCAGACAAATATATCTGCCATACGAATCGTGTCGGAGCCCACATAACATCACTGATTATCTATATGGTTGGGTTGGGTTGCTTATTGCTAATAATTATTTTGACAATCTATAACATTAGTGCCTGGATACTTTTTATGATCATTTTCTATTGATGTGTAATCGTATTTAAAAATGATTTCAATACAATACTTTCGTGATTCGCATTTTTAAATTGAATATTTTTTTAAATCGTACATTAGGTACAATAAATGAAAAAACTGCAAACCGTAGCAAAGCCACGAATACACCTAAACAAATACGTGATTCGTTATTTTATCTAACAATTCGATATTCTAGCATTATAACTCATGTGAAATCCATATGTGAATATATAGTCAAAGCGGTTACGTTGGGAGTAATTATTTAAAATTTTAAAATTTTTGTTTTTCAAATATTCTCGATATTGCCGTACGATATCGTCTATGTAAACCACAATCGCATTAAGTTTGGCGATATTGATTCCATAGTTAATGATGACGAATATAAGATATTATGTATATATTACAACAACAATTATTAAAAACAATATAAAACATGAAATAAAAAATTCATTGTTTTCGGATAACGTTAACACTAGGGATGGGCCGATACCAATTTTTACAGATATCGCCAATAATATATAGAAATATTAAAGCTACATTTTCGGTAGGAAATCTAAAACGCTTTAAACCGATACCATAAACCGAATTATTGTGATAAAAGTATAAAACCGATACCCGATAACACAAAAAATATTACCTAGAGAAGTGAAACAGTTGATGATTTATGGTAAATGGTAATAAATGATGATTTAATATTGATAGCCTAATCTATGTATTTGAAAATTGTGATAAATCATATACATTTCGACAAGATTTTTTTTTTGGATCGATTCATGTATCGGTTTCGAAAAAAAATCGATACCGATATCACCGATATTGGCCGATATCTTGTATCAGCTCTAATATCGGCCCATCCCTAGACTTAAAATAACATACCATAGTATTAATTACATCGATTGTTAAATAAATTGACTTATGGCATCGTAATAACTATAGAATCTAATTTTATCAACGGTAGACGGACCGTTTTTCATCACTACCGAAATTATTCCTTTATATATTGTTAGATCATAATGATATTGATAGCAAAATAGACACATCATTTACGAGTGAATAATCGAGTCTCACGCATAAACGAACAGAAATGATGCTGATCTCGAAAATCTACAAACAATATATTATAACATGTAGCCACTATAATAGTTGTGTATAATCGTATGCAGTACGAAAAATAAAATATAATAACAAGACGTCGTCGTTGAACCGGAAAAATCATGGATCCGTTCAGAACATAAAATGTAAATGGTGTCCATTTAATTTTCCAATAGATTGTGATGCATTTTAATTTTACATAGTTTTTTCTGGGGTTGTCGATACATTCAAGTACAACAATTTTCTAAATCGGACAAATATATCTGCCATTCGAATCGAATTTTGAATCTTACGTGTGTGTTGATAATTGTAATCTGAATGGTTTTTTTGGACTTATAATAGTTTAATACTCTATTCACTCCATATATTTGCTAATAGTCCCTCATTGCGCAACAATAGAACAAAATAATTATAATTTTATAATCACGTGAACTGCAGACTATAAAAAACATGTAGTCGCTTTGTTTTATCATCGTCACACAAATCAACACTCTTTTATAAATACATCACAGAAAATTGAAGTTTAAAATCTTAGCGGATCCATGATTTTATCGATTTTAAATAATGTGTGTATTTTCTGTGTTTGTAGTCGATAAGTAGTCAAAAAAAAATGATATTCTAGAAGGTATCAATCCAAATTAGCATTTCCGGTAGAAAAGTGATCCTTTTTGGTGCATCGATGGTGTCAAACAATATTATAAGTGTTTATTACAAAAATGTTCTAAATCGGACAAATATATCTGCCATATGAATCGTGTCGGAGCCCACATAACATCACTGATTATCTATATGGTTGGGTTGGGTTGCTTATTGCTAATAATTATTTTGACAATCTATAACATTAGTGCCTGGATACTTTTTATGATCATTTTCTATTGATGTGTAATCGTATTTAAAAATGATTTCAATACAATACTTTCGTGATTCGCATTTTTAAATTGAATATTTTTTTAAATCGTACATTAGGTACAATAAATGAAAAAACTGCAAACCGTAGCAAAGCCACGAATACACCTAAACAAATACGTGATTCGTTATTTTATCTAACAATTCGATATTCTAGCATTATAACTCATGTGAAATCCATATGTGAATATATAGTCAAAGCGGTTACGTTGGGAGTAATTATTTAAAATTTTAAAATTTTTGTTTTTCAAATATTCTCGATATTGCCGTACGATATCGTCTATGTAAACCACAATCGCATTAAGTTTGGCGATATTGATTCCATAGTTAATGATGACGAATATAAGATATTATGTATATATTACAACAACAATTATTAAAAACAATATAAAACATGAAATAAAAAATTCATTGTTTTCGGATAACGTTAACACTAGGGATGGGCCGATACCAATTTTTACAGATATCGCCAATAATATATAGAAATATTAAAGCTACATTTTCGGTAGGAAATCTAAAACGCTTTAAACCGATACCATAAACCGAATTATTGTGATAAAAGTATAAAACCGATACCCGATAACACAAAAAATATTACCTAGAGAAGTGAAACAGTTGATGATTTATGGTAAATGGTAATAAATGATGATTTAATATTGATAGCCTAATCTATGTATTTGAAAATTGTGATAAATCATATACATTTCGACAAGATTTTTTTTTTGGATCGATTCATGTATCGGTTTCGAAAAAAAATCGATACCGATATCACCGATATTTGCCGATATCTTGTATCAGCTCTAATATCGGCCCATCCCTAGACTTAAAATAACATTCCATAGTATTATTTACATCGATTGTTAAATAAATTGACTTATGGCATCGTAATAACTATAGAATCTAATTTTATCAACGGTAGACGGACCGTTTTTCATCACTACCGAAATTATTCCTTTATATATTGTTAGATCATAATGATATTGATAGCAAAATAGACACATCATTTACGAGTGAATAATCGAGTCTCACGCATAAACGAACAGAAATGATGCTGATCTCGAAAATCTACAAACAATATATTATAACATGTAGCCACTATAATAGTTTTGTATAATCGTATGCAGTACGAAAAATAAAATATAATAACAAGACGTCGTCGTTGAACCGGAAAAATCATGGATCCGTTCAGAACATAAAATGTAAATGGTGTCCATTTAATTTTCCAATAGATTGTGATGCATTTTAATTTTACATAGTTTTTTCTGGGGTTGTCGATACATTCAAGTACAACAATTTTCTAAATCGGACAAATATATCTGCCATTCGAATCGAATTTTGAATCTTACGTGTGTGTTGATAATTGTAATCTGAATGGTTTTTTTGGACTTATAATAGTTTAATACTCTATTCACTCCATATATTTGCTAATAGTCCCTCATTGCGCAACAATAGAACAAAATAATTATAATTTTATAATCACGTGAACTGCAGACTATAAAAAACATGTAGTCGCTTTGTTTTATCATCGTCACACAAATCAACACTCTTTTATAAATACATCACAGAAAATTGAAGTTTAAAATCTTAGCGGATCCATGATTTTATCGATTTTAAATAATGTGTGTATTTTCTGTGTTTGTAGTCGATAAGTAGTCAAAAAAAAATGATATTCTAGAAGGTATCAATCCAAATTAGCATTTCCGGTAGAAAAGTGATCCTTTTTGGTGCATCGATGGTTCAAACAATATTATAAGTGTTTATTACAAAAATGTTCTAAATCGGACAAATATATCTGCCATACGAATCGTGTCGGAGCCCACATAACATCACTGATTATCTATATGGTTTGGTTTGGTTGCTTATTGCTAATAATTATTTTGACAATCTATAACATTAGTGCCTGGATACTTTTTATGATCATTTTCTATTGATGTGTAATCGTATTTAAAAATGATTTCAATACAATACTTTCGTGATTCGCATTTTTAAATTGAATATTTTTTTAAATCGTACATTAGGTACAATAAATGAAAAAACTGCAAACCGTAGCAAAGCCACGAATACACCTAAACAAATACGTGATTCGTTATTTTATCTAACAATTCGATATTCTAGCATTATAACTCATGTGAAATCTATATGTGAATATATAGTCAAAGCGATTACGTTTGGAGTAATTATTTAAAATTTTAAAATTTTTGTTTTTCAAATATTCTCGATATTGCCGTACGATATCGTCTATGTAAACCACAATCGCATTAAGTTTGGCGATATTGATTC
The DNA here is from genome assembly GCF_037042655.1 of Diuraphis noxia. Taxonomy (NCBI): domain Eukaryota; kingdom Metazoa; phylum Arthropoda; class Insecta; order Hemiptera; family Aphididae; genus Diuraphis; species Diuraphis noxia. The sequence goes on along the minus strand of NW_028301713.1, from coordinate 6,574,569 downwards.
CATAGTTAATGATGACGAATATAAGATATAATGTATATATTACAACAACAATTATTAAAAACAATAAAATATGAAATAAAAAATTCATATTTTTTTGGATAACGTTAACACTAGGGATGGGCCGATACCAATTTTTACAGATATCGCCAATAATATATAGAAATATTAAAGCTACATTTTCGGTAGGAAATCTAAAACGCTTTAAACCGATACCATAAACCGATTTATTGTGATAAAAGTATAAAACCGATACCCGATAACACAAAAAATATTACCTAGAGAAGTGAAACAGTTGATGATTTATGGTAAATGGTAATAAATGATGATTTAATATTGATAGCCTAATCTATGTATTTGAAAATTGTGATAAATCATATACATTTCGACAAGATTTTTTTTTTGGATCGATTCATGTATCGGTTTCGAAAAAAAATCGATACCGATATCACCGATATTGGCCGATATCTTGTATCAGCTCTAATATCGGCCCATCCCTAGACTTAAAATAACATACCATAGTATTATTTACATCGATTGTTAAATAAATTGACTTATGGCATCGTAATAACTATAGAATCTAATTTTATCACCGGTAGACGGACCGTTTTTCATCACTACCGAAATTATTCCTTTATATATTGTTATATCATAATGATATTGATAGCAAAATAGACACATCATTTACGAGTGAATAATCGAGTCTCACGCATAAACGAACAGAAATGATGCTGATCTCGAAAATCTACAAACAATATATTATAACATGTAGCCACTATAATAGTTGTGTATAATCGTATGCAGTACGAAAAATAAAATATAATAACAAGACGTCGTCGTTGAACCGGAAAAATCATGGATCCGTTCAGAACATAAAATGTAAATGGCGTCCATTTAATTTTCCAATAGATTGTGATGCATTTTAATTTTACATAGTTTTTTCTGGGGTTGTCGATACATTCAAGTACAACAATTTTCTAAATCGGACAAATATATCTGCCATTCCAATCGAATTTTGAATCTTACGTGTGTGTTGATAATAATTGTAATCTGAATGGTTTTTTTGGAGTTATAATAGTTTAATACTCTATTCACTCCATATATTTGCTAATAGTCCCTCATTGCGCAACAATAGAACAAAATAATTATAATTTTATAATCACGTGAACTGCAGACTATAAAAAACATGTAGTCGCTTTGTTTTATCATCGTCACACAAATCAACACTCTTTTATAAATACATCACAGAAAATTGAAGTTTAAAATCTTAGCGGATCCATGATTTTATCGATTTTAAATAATGTGTGTATTTTCTGTGTTTGTAGTCGATAAGTAGTCAAAAAAAAATGATATTCTAGAAGGTATCAATCCAAATTAGCATTTCCGGTAGAAAAGTGATCCTTTTTGGTGCATCGATGGTGTCAAACAATATTATAAGTGTTTATTTTATTGTTTTTTTCTGTGGTTGTCGATACATTCAAGTACAAAAATGTTCTAAATCGGACAAATATATCTGCCATACGAATCGTGTCGGAGCCCACATAACATCACTGATTATCTATATGGTTTGGTTGGGTTGCTTATTGCTAATAATTATTTTGACAATCTATAACATTAGTGCCTGGATACTTTTTATGATCATTTTCTATTAATGTGTAATCGTATTTAAAAATGATTTCAATACCATACTTTCGTGATTCGGATTTTTAAATTGAATATTTTTTTAAATCGTACATTAGGTACAATAAATGAAAAAACTGCAAACCGTAGCAAAGCCACGAATACACCTAAACAAATACGTGATTCGTTATTTTATCTAACAATTCGATATTCTAGCATTAGAACTCATGTGAAATCCATATGTGAATATATAGTCAAAGCGGTTACGTTGGGAGTAATTATTTAAAATTTTAAAATTTTTGTTTTTCAAATATTCTCGATATTGCCGTATGATATCGTCTATGTAAACCACAATCGCATTAAGTTTGGCGATATTGATTCCATAGTTAATGATGACGAATATAAGATATTATGTATATATTACAACAACAATTATTAAAAACAATAAAATATGAAATAAAAAATTCATTGTTTTCGGATAACGTTAACACTAGGGATGGGCCGATACCAATTTTTACAGATATCTGACACTCCGATATAATACCCATCGCCAATAATATATAGAACTATTAAAGCTACATTTTCGGTAGGAAAACTAAAACGCTTTAAACCAATACCATCAACCGATTTATTGTGATAAAAGTATAAAACCGATACCCGATAACACCAAAAATATTACCTAGAGAAGTTAAACAGTTGACGATTTATGGTAAATGGTAATAAATGATTATTATATTGATAGCCTAATCTGTGCATTTGTAAGTTGTGATCATAGACATTATAAAACAACTAGATAGCCGACTGTAAATTACATTCCCAATAGAACGTTGAAGTCGGGCTGCCATATGCCAACAGAGCAATGTTTACATAATAACTCAATAGATAAGATACCTATATTGATAAGTGATAATAACTAATAACAATTCTAATAATGAAAAAACGAATTTCTTTTCATATTCTATAGTCAAAATGTCAAATACAAATTAAATTACTTAAAGTTGTTATAAGTACATTATATACTACAGTGGAAATGTTTAAATCAATTTTGTTACCTTGCGATTTTGTAAACGTTGCTCTGTTGGCATATGGCGGCTGACTTCAATATTATACCGTAGTCGGCTATCTATTTGTTTTATATGTCTATTATGGTTGTGATAAACCACATACATTTCGACAGGTTTTTATTTTTTTTGTTATCGATTTATGTATCGGTTTCGAAAAAAAAAATCGATACCGATAAAACCGATATCACCAATATTTGCCGATATCTGGTATTAGTTCTAATATCAGCCCATCCCTACTAGCTGTTAGAAACGTCGCGATATTATCGATATCAGTAAAGAACCAATACAAATCGATATCATTGTTTTGATAATTTACTTTTATCGATAAAAAAGTACCGGAATAGAATAAATGATTTTGCCATATCGGTGAAATCGTATTCATTTTTTAAAAATTCCACCAACTACCATCCACAAATGACAATAGATTTCCTAATCCGTGTAATAAGTGCCCGTTAACCGAGATAGCAAGAATTATTTATTTAAAATAAAAATCTTTGTATAGGGTAAACTCTGTAATTACTCATCAGATCTTCTTGATTTTTTTTTTAAAACGAAAGAGTACATTGTAGAGCCTTTTTAGGCATACATTTATTCCTATAAAGTGCAGGGGTACCTAAATTATAATATTATTGGTATATTTTATAAATTAATGACTGTTTAATAAATAATAAAAATCAATCCCATTTTTCCACTTTATGACTATATACAGTGACCACGGGAAGCTATAAAATAGCACTTTTTAGGGCTTCCAAATCTTCCTCAACAGGACCCTGTTCTCAGACACCACTCCTAATTGTACAAAAAACATTCCATATCTGTAAGTGAAGATCTCCCCCCCCCCCTGAATCAAGGCATCGAGTCGTCGGATGCGCGATACTACATTCCGCATATTTGTGTGATTTATGTTTTAAATAGAAATAAACCGATTGATTACCTATAAACCTCAAAACTAAATTATTACGTGGTGTCGACTAACCACCCGTGAGTACCGTTCAAATTGCTAAATGCACATTATAATAAATTTTATATGTAGCTGGTGGTGAATTAAATTATAAGTTTTAGTTCGGAAAATAATCGTTGTTGGATTTTTACTCCACAGACTATACATATTATGTACACAAGAAAACATTGTCTAGTTTACCTAACCTACTTCCTTAAATGGTTTACTCAGTTGCACTGAATACACGCAATTCGTTTCGTATTTGCATAACGACCTTTTAAATACCGTTACAGAAAAACTTTTAATACTATTCAACGCCGTTATAATTATTAATTTATCGTTGGTATCTAAAATCATGGCTAAATATATTAGTATGTCGGTTATATGTTTTATGTTTTATATGATTGGAAATATAATTGCATTGGATCAAAAACTAAGTTAGTATTTTTAATTTTTATTGTGCATTACGACAAATCTCTTATTTATATTTATAGAGTATTTTAACGCTATTATGATTTCTCTAATTAATAGCAATGTTAATTATAAATGAATTTTTTTGCTAGACATGCATTAGGTTTATTTTACAAATGTACGTTTTTGGTATTTTGTGATGTTCTCTTACATGCTCTCATTTTTTTTTTTTAAATTCCTTTTTAACCGTTTAATAATAACCAAACACATGTCTTACTAACTCTGTTATTATATAGAACTTGTTCGAGCAATCAATTGCATTTGTAAGTAATTTGATTTTAATTTACAATATTTATATTGTTCATATAAATAAATTGAGTTTTGCTCAACATGATCACTTATTTACTGTATAATAATTTTAATTTGTGTAAATTTAGTTACTAATTTACTAAATCGTAATACATTATCTGTATTCTCTTGTTTTTTTTTTACGATATTTCAATTTTTAAGTGATTTATTAACATTTACATATATTAAAATTTTACAGTCATATCTCGCCTAAAAAATAACAAAATTTTGAAACTCTTGGACTTACATTTTGTTATATTATGTATTTGAAAGACGGTGACGACAGCCGTGTCGTTAAGATTTGGCGCCCAGGGCAAAATTAAAATATTCGACCCCTATATTAATTATTATTAATAATAATGCATTCCATTCCTATTTAATTAATTGTTTTTTTTTTACAACGTATTTTGAACATTGATTTGACAAAAAACTAAAGCTGATTGTAATAGTAATTATTAAACAAAATAGTTAATTATAATTTATTAATTTATACTGTATTAAATAATTAAAAAATAATACAAATCACAAATTATATTATATTATACATATTACATTAATTACTAACGTATCAAATAGCCTATATTAGTTTAAAACTTAATTTTCCTGGACTTAATTGAATCAAAATCTTCAATGCAGGACTGGATTGGCCCATCGGCAACCTAACTGGTATCCTTGAGCGCTGCTATGGCTGCCTATTTTATGCTTATGGCTGTAGAGAAAAAAAATTTAAATTATATTGACACAGAAGAAATCATTGATAAGTTAAAAAAAAGCGAGTGAGTAGATATCGCTCTGTTGTTAAGTAGTTTTCAAATGGGTTAATGTATAATGGTGCATGGTATTAAATTTAAATTTAATAATATAATATCATTATATACGAAAAACGATCCTGAGCGGAGACGGTTTGTCAGTCCATGATATTTTATAGTTTTATAAATAAATACTATTATATTGCTATAATTTAAAAAAAAAAAAAAAAATGTAGGTTTCTATAAAATAAATTCCAAATTAATCAATCAGAATCATTATGAACACGACTCACTCAGTCATTCATAGTAGGTTTATACAATAATTTAAAGAACCCACGAATAATATTTTTAAATTACAATAGTACAGCTAAAATTGTTATTTTTGGTTGTTTAATAGGTAATTTCATCCAAATTTGAACTTAAAATAACTAAAAAAAACTATAGTTTTTTAATTTTTTTTGGCACAGAATTAACGACTTACACGGAACTTTGTTTTTAATTTTCAATCCTTAAATAAAAGTTAAACGTTTTACAAATTTTTAACAACCAAAGAATTTGTACAGTTTCAATTAATAAATGTTGTCAACATTTGATCTTTAAATAGTTATAGAAACAAAAAAACATGCCTATGTATTTTTAATATTTTCCAACTGAGGAATCTTGCATTAAATTTTCAAATCTTAAATTTGAAAAGATATATTTTTATGAGTTTCTTAGGAAATTTTCGTGTTTTTTACGTATTTTGTCAAAATTCGAATTTTAAATGTTTATTAAAAAAATGATGACTGTATTTTTAATATTTTTAACTGTCATTGTCACAATATATTAGGAGTCTTGTATTAAATTCTGAAGCTTTTTTTCCCCAAAACAGAAAAAATCGAAAATTTCAAATGCCTATAAATAACTTAAAAAGATTTGAAATATTTTGAACTTTTATCAAGTATAGAAAATGCCAGTATAACCATTTAGTGACAATTTCATGTGTTTGTAGTAATTTGTTTTAGAGTTACACCAATATCTAAAATTGATTTACTCAAAAATTGATTTTGTGTAAAAATACCCGTTTCCCTTAATTTTTTTTAATTTTTCACGGTGCTATTGAAAACTACCGAGAATTATTTTAATAAAATTTAAATGTCTGTATACAAATTTGTAATTTTTAAAATTGTATTTAATGTGGAGGGGGGGTTAAACCACATATTGCCTTAAACACACGAGTAATATTTTTTTTATGTAAAATATTATATATTATAATATAGAGGGTGGGTCCTAATAATTTTCCCGAGCCAAAAATGTTGCCAATCCCTAACCTACTTCAAAGACATCTTCAAAATCGATGTTCTTCGTTATTTCATTCTCACTCTGGTAGAATTGCTTTTACTCGATATGTAAAAAATTCGATTTCGTTAATTATTTCCTGGTCCAATATCTTCGTTGTATTTGATATCTAAATCAGATACACATTTTTTCAATGTTTCAACTGGTGTAATAGATAGCGAATGACCATCAAGGAATAGAAAATCATAAACAATATTTGATCATTGTTCAAACCTACATTTCATTTGAGCCATCATATTATCAAGAATTTTGTAGTATTCCAATGTTAAAAATTGATCTGCAGAAATATCTTCACCCGATGATTTTTCTCTGCTCATAACTTTAAATTTTATTTTCCTTTTAATTTTTAATTTAGATTTTATTCCAACTTTATCACAAATACTAATATCTTTAGTTTTAATTTCCACTATCACGCATTTCTTGAAAAGAAACATTTAATTAATTTATAATTTTTGAAGCCTGATCTATTGAAATATTTGAGCTTTGTAATACTCGTATTTTATTTACACAATATAATTTGGTCCAATATAAAAATTTGTAATGGTCTAAAATAATTGTAAAACAATAATGTTTCACATATATTTTACTTATGTAAAGTTTAAAATATTATAAAAAATTTTTTGATGCACCTTTAAACCATGCGTCCTGGGACTGGGAGTATACCCCCCCACGGAACGGCCTCGCTACATGGTATTGTTCATGTTTTATTTAGTTTTTAATTTTATGTATGATTTGTTTAACTTTTTATTAAATATGAAAGTATTACCTACACAGTGTAGAACTCTCAATATGATTATTATTTGTATGCCTATTACTATATTATATTCGAGTATTCAAATATTTTCTGCTAGTTATAATATTACCATAGTATCTTACCAATAGAAAACATTAATAAACACAAAATTCCAACTTATCCATTTGTGAATCCAATCCATCCTGAAACACACTCAAACCTACCCAAAAGATTTTATCGAAATAGGTCCAGCTATTTAAGTGAAGTGTATATTATAACAACAGACGTTCAGAAGAATTATATATATATATATTAAACATAAATATTCGAAGTTTTCTATGGTATAATCTTCTTTTATAGTGATAATGTATAATAATGGACTTATACGTGGAGACTCTGGTAAGTTCATTTTTTTGTCATTTAAAAACGCGATAATATTTTGTGACTAACTTTGTCACAAAATTAAATGTTTAACTTACTAAAACCAGCTAAAAATTAATAACTAACAAAGTATTAGACAGAATGCCGTGTATCAATTAGACACTTTGTGTTGTTTAAGTGATGATTTTAATGAGAAATTATAGAGAACACTCACATAAATTTAGTAACTAACTTTATTGACAAAGTAAAAATAATAATAAGAAAATAACATAATGTAACGTCAATCGCGTACGAGGTGTCGATTGGTCGGACAGGTAGACGTAGACGACGAAGACTAGTATTCGGCGGCTACGGGGTGCTATAATAATAAAATATATAACATGCGATGAGCCATGCGTTCGGGAGCGCTCCCGAACATTTGAACACCCTGCCACGGTATAGATATAGAACATTCGAGAATCCTCGCAAATATAGCTCATCGCTACAGAAGTAATTAATTTTACTATTAGGCATTTATATTACAGATGGTTAAATTAATTAATTTTGTCATTGTATGTATACTGTATACATTATAATAATGTGCACTAAAGTACTGTAGCGTCCCAGCATACAGGAGGACAAACGACTGGTGTTGAGGTAGATGGATTGGGTGTAATAAGTATAACAACTTAATTTGTGATTAATTTATTAGATATTTATTTGATTACTATGTAAATAAAACACTTTTACTGCACAAAATGATTTGGTTGTAAAATATTCTAAGTCCGAATAATTAAATTGGACTGGTGTCTGGCGTGAAGGTGCTTGTTCTGACTCTGGTGGCTCACGTCTGAATTGGATCTAATCGGGGCTCTCCTATATAGTCCAGATAGTCCTACTCTCTGCATTTCCTCTCCTATCGATAAGCTACGTATGTGTCCATGGCCGAGTCGTGCAAAAGCGTACGCGTGTATTATTTTAATATCGCAGCTTCCCACGCCCATGCGACCGGTCGGTCCACATCCTGGTTATTCGCGATACGTAATCTCAATAACCCGACGACATTCATCATATCTCTAGTTACGCCTGTCAATACTACGATTTCATATTTAATATTTCGTATATCTAATTACTATAGTAATATTTTGGAAAGGCTAGAAGTTTGGCCTTCGATATAACTATTGATGTCCTACACAATACAATTGGTTGGCGAAATCATACGCCCCAGGGTCACTTATACATATCTATGTGTATATGCGTGTTTAGATGTCTCAGCGGGACGTCAGTACATAGCAGTACTCACGAATAATATTTTTAATTAGAGCAATATAATTAAAATCATTATTCTTGGATTAAATATGTAATTTAGCCTTTGATTTGAATTTGAAACGTATGTAAAAATAACATTGTAAACATATATTTAGATTTTTAGGTTACAATATTATGAACTATTTATGGTAATCAATGTTTATAATCTATAATAAAAAAAAATTTAAACTATAATTGCTTATAAAACAAACTTACCTTGGACATTTGATATTTTTCAACTATCTCCTATTATAGCAACTTATAATGAACCTTGAATGCAATTTTAAATATTTTGGAACTTAACCAATAAATTATTATTTAATTTTAATTGAAAATCTTAAAGCTCTACATCAAAATAAATCAAACTATTTTGAAAAATTTATCACATATATTAAATGATAAAATAAACATTTGACGAAAAATTTAAATAGTTACCTACAATTAACAGTTTTCGAACAACAATAATATAAAGAGATATTTGTAAGAATATTTGTGGGGTGACAATACAAAACGTAGGTACCATTTGCATTTTTGTCAAAATCAAGTTCTACATTGAAATAATTTGTGTATTTGTTTATTTACGTGAGAATATTAAGATCTAAATTCAAAAACTTACAATCAATAAATTTGACTTTTCGGTAAAGTTGTCTAGATCTAATTGGTCTGGGTGTTTTATTTATTATTGTAGGATCAGGATTTTGATTTGCACATACTGTTTCGGTATTTTCATTTATTTGTTTAGCAGGTCTAAGTGAAATAGAATTATTCGTGGGTCTCAGTATTTTATCAATGCGCAATTGATCATTGTGTTTCTTCCAAATAGTTCCGTCATCGAGCTCTACATTATATATATTGCAACTAATGGTTTTGATAATTTTACCCTTTTGCCATTTATTGTTATTATTTCTATAATATCTAGCTAAAACATTATTGCCTGTATTAAATGATACGGTCCAATTACCACCATGTTTATTTGTCATTTAATAACCACTTCACTTGTATTCCGCATTAACGTCTCAAATTGTAAACGTGTTGATCGACCTAACATTAGCTTAGCTGGCGTTTCTCATGTTGTTGAATGAGGTATATTACGATACATGCTTATGCTTATGATATATGCTTGAAGTTCAAGACCTGTGAAACATTTTGCGCTGTCCGATGTAATTGCGTTATGGAATGCCAAATCTTTCTATAGTTTCTAAAAATGTTTGAATTGTTTGAATAACATGTAACATCACAGCATTTTTGGTCTATTATTATCATTATAAACAGTCCCCGAGCATACCTTTGTGCCTTTTATACACAGTTGCGTTTGCCTACCTAGGTACAATAGTCATTATGAACAACTTATATCGCGCACTAATGCAGTAATGATCGTAGTATTTTATAATTATTGTCCCCCAGACCCCTCTCTATGAAGTCTTCGACGTTGACACGCCGTTCGGCACGATCTGACAGGTCAACTCGTTCCCCGAAATTATATGATTGTATGAAAATCCACAATAGCAACACACTGACCTTCCCCACTTTGCACATGTACAAAGCGCCGACACCAGTCATCTGCCAAGTTACGTCTCCGTCCTCCGACGAGGCGACGACTCCACACTCTTTTTGCGACCGCTGAAATTGCTGAATGTGTGCAACTGTCACGTCTCCGGCACTTCGATCCAAACCTCGTGGTCAATCCACGCATCCAACATCATCATAATCAACGTTATATTTTGTTTGTCGATTTGTCAAACCTCACACCATGATAGGCTAGGGCAATAACGATGGGCCCATTGGGGGCGAAGCCACCAATTCAGACACGCCGTTCAGTCTAGCATCGTCAAAGTCATAATATGAATTTCCCTTGTCCCCCCCCCCCATTTAAAAGCACAATTTTAGGCGTCTCAAGATGTGGGTCACTTTCTTCTCCTTTGTCCCCGAGCTGTCACAAGCTTCTCACGCTTCAGCATTTTATTTATAACAAAAAATATCATTAAAAGATACCATGAGGTATGCTCCCGACCACGAGCAATGTGGTACGTGGACTCACTTGGGCCAGGATAATAAATCTATTATTTAATATGGTCACGTGGGATTCAGTTTCATTATAATTACTAATGAACTCATGTTTTATACTATATTGTCTTGTGACGAGTTTCTTATTATATATATCTCCTAAAATATCTCCTTAACTAAATAAATGCTGAATATATAGTATATTTTATAATTGTATAGTTATACAAACCAATAATGAAAGTTTTCAAGACATATTGGGAAATTTTAGTAAGTATACGTTAACAGTTATTTATTGTTTTGTATTTAATTAACGATCACATGATTGTGAGGGTGAAAATATGTAGTTATTAAGTAGTTATAAAAATATTTTTGGACTGCTATTATGTACGACTGTTCTTATTATTTGATTAATGTTAATTTATAATTATGTTCCTACGTAGTATTATAAATCGTAAAATACAAATATTTATTATATATTTTCACATTATTATCAAAGGATTCTACACTATCGTAGTAATATTTAAAGTCCTACAAGTCTTCTACACTCGTTCCAGTTGTTCAGTTAAGTTATACATATATAGCTAACTTGTTATGATATATTGATATGTGATATTGAGATCCTAATTGCTAAATTCATTTAGCTTTTCGTGCAGTTCTATATTTGCTTTTGGGTATCTGTTGTTGTTGAATCTTATTGTTCTAACCATGTCTTTAAAAGAGATTTAAGTCCATTTAATATCAGTTATAAGTTCAAATAATTGGGTTTTTATTACTCTGGCATATGTTTATATCATATCGCGCACTCAACGCTATTGAGTTATGATACATACCTAACTACATTTTCCTTTTAATTTGATTATAAATTTAATTGGAATCATAGTTGGATATCATTGAATTATCGAGACAAGTAGCAACGATTTTGAAATATCCACTTCATTCATCGAGTGAAAGTCATATTGGTTAGGTTTATTTAATTCTTTACTGAAAACTAAGTGTCAAATTTCAATGCATTAGGTATCATTAATATTTTAAATTTAATTTTGCATTGTTTGTTGTGGTATTACGTGCACAAATGTACCTTAAGTCGACTAGACTGAAATAAAAAAGGGAGAAGTGGATATCACTCTGCTGTACAGTAGGTTACAAGTGGGTTACTGTAATGAATGGAATTAAATTTGAATTCAATGATATTATATCATTGTAAACGAAAAACGATTCTGAGCGGAGACTTAAATTAAATTAAATATTTATAAAAATTAAATACTTAAACTTAAATCTTAGATTTAAAAAGAAAATTTTTTATGAATTTCTAGCTTAAAATAATTTGCGAATTTTCGTGATTTTTACGTATGTTGTCAAAATTCAAACTTAGAATGCTTGAAAAAAAAACCTTGTATTAAATTTTCAAGCTTTTCTACCCAACAAATAAATTTTTATCGATATTAATTTTAAAAAAAACTAATAATGATCAAAAATTGCATATGCTAATAAAATAGATCAACTTAAGTCTAAAATCTTTGAAACTTGCATGGTGGATAGAATATACTTATATAAACATTTAGCGAAAATTTCGTGTTTCTATGGTCATTTTTTTTTAAATTATGTACATCAAAACCTAAAATAATTTTGTCGAAAACTGATAGTGCGTAAAATTTCCCGTTTTCGTCTTAATTTTTAGTTTGTTTATCCTGATTATTTAGAAAAATATTGAGTATTTTTTACTTTTGACCCCCCCCCCCCCTAGATTCACTTTCTGATCGAACGAGGTACTGAAGTCAAAAATCGAAGCACTTTTACTGCCCCAAAACGTGATGACAGACACACAAAAACAAAAAACACACATCATAGTAAAATCAATACATTTCTCGCTCCGCTAAGAATCTAATATAATAACAAACTAGGATTTATGTGAAATATTTATGTTTTTTATTAATTTATAGAGCAACTTTACCATCAGCGTATCGATGGTATAGAATATAATTGGGGTAAGTTTATATTACTTTGGTAGACAACAGTAAATTATATATTACATACCTTATGGTAACCAGAATAGTTTGTCTTTCCTTATCCTGGAGAATCACTATATAGTGTTACGGCAAACCCGGGATTCCAAGCCATGAACTGAGTTTAATTAGTTGGTTCATACTTTCTTCTCCGGTTTTGAGGATTGAACGTCTGTCTAACAACCCGGCCTTGTAATTGTCCTTGTTGTGTATTTCCTAACTAAGCCTCGGAACTACGATGATATAAATGGTAAAACTCTGACACTGTCAAAATGATGACACAAAATCCTTTCCGAGTCATTGTAGATAGTTATACAAAACAAAATAATGACTACTAAAGTAATGAGACAATATTGTTACGGATCTCCAAGGAGGTCCGTGCACAAATAAAATAACAAACAAATATTTTGGTTAGATACCTATTCGATCTATTGTCAAATATTGAGTTTCATACTTATTTGTATCACGCTAAAGTAATAATTTAAATGTAACTATAAATATGTATATTGTAATTACGAATACAAGTACAGTAGAACCTCGACTATCCGAACTAATTGGGACCACACCGAGTTCGGATAATAAAAATAAAAATAAATATTTATACAGGGTATAACAGAAAGACGTGACAAAAAATAAATAAATTATACTAATTAAACGTATGACAAATATTGTTAATACAAAATTCTGTATTGAATACTTAGAAATAAGTATTTAAAAAAGTATTCCGAATAATGTATTCGCAATACTACCCAAATCTGACTAATAATAAACAGTAACCGGATATTTTCAGTATTGACGTTTGGATACATGAACTGAAATGAAATAACATTCGGATAATAGAGGGTTTGTATAACAGAGGTTCGGATAATAGAGGTTCCACTGTATATGGAGCTGATTAGAATGCAACATAAAAACAGTAATGATCTGAGATAAATGAAAAGTAAAATTAATTATAATTTATAGATCGATTATATAATACGTATGACACTTTTCCTGATGATGATATTTTGAAGGATTTCAGTAAGTATACATTACTAGTTGTATTTATATATATATATATATATGTGTTATTTTTATATATTATATGTATATTACTTACCCTGTTATAATATTATATTTGGCCTTAAGAGGACGCTACACTTGCATGTGTTGTCTCCGTCTTACAAATGTAAAACATTGGAAAACAGTTTTGCGTGGTAAAGAACCACTCAAGCTGTAATACAAGTTAAGCAACCAAATTTTCACACAATAAAAAGAATATTTACTGTGCAACGTTGTTTTTAATTTGTAGATACCACAAATAAGAAAAAAGTTCTTATTATTAAGAGGTCATTATTTTCGAGTTTTTAATTTTAAATAACTTTTTTTTTAGTTCCGATATCGAAAAAATATTTTAAATTTTCCTCTTAATTGTGTGAAAATTTGGATGCTTAGCTTGGATTACAGCTCGAGCGATTTTTTACCGCACAAAACAGTTTTTGCAATGTTTTACATTAGTAAGACGGAATAAACACGTCATGCAAGTGTAGGGTCCTCATAAGCCACGGTTTATATTCATTTTAGGTTTTTGTGTATTCTTGTATGGGCTGATATCGAATCTCATAGTTCTAGTCATATATTTAGGATATATTTCAGTATTTTTTAATGAAGTCGAGTTATATAATATAAAAAGCCACGTGTAACTGTTGGTAATAACTAGTATTTATTTGAATAATAATATATATTCCGTTACATTAATGCCGAGATTTTGTCACAATGATGGTTCTTGTCGCAATGACAACACACATATGATATTAAATATTGTTTACAAAAAAACAAAGACAATAAATATGGGTGTATAGTGTGTACTGTGTATACAACAATAATACACAGACTTCTATACTAACTAGATAAGGTACTCATATATTATTTACATAGTTATCAGTGAAGCTCGCACGGGGATGATCGCCATTTTGTTGGTTGGCAAAACATTGGTAGGCATACATAAAATGTATAAAGAATAAATGAAATGAAATATTTTTTTAAAGGTGAAATAAAATAATGATGACAAAATGATCTAAAAACAATATTTTTGTTTTGTTACAAACAACAATTCAAGAAATAATAAAATACAATACAACATCAATTAATATTTACCATAAATACATATTATATCATATAGCATACTATTTGCCAACCAAGAAAATGTTGGAACCCGGCTTCAACTAATGCCCAGAGTTACTTACCTAGTTAATATAGAAATCTGTGCAATAATAACAATAGTAATACACAGTGATGGGAGGCAAAAGTTTGAAGAGGAGTGGATGGAACGATAAGATCATGCTATAGATGTATGCAACAACTAGATACCCGAATTTATACTACAATAATTGTAGTCGATATTGAATTCGTCCGCCATTTACAAAGCAAGCAATGTTTACATGAATTCATATCATTAGAATACTGATTACACCATACTATATTATTATACATACAGGGTGTCCTGCGAGGATTTACCCATTGCGATATCTCCCGAAATAATGGTGATATCGAAATTCTGGTTTTGTAATTAGACTCACAGGGATAAGAACTACAATTATTTCATATTTTAATTTATTTTAATGTTTTGGTAAAAAAGTTAAAAAATATATTTTTATATTTTTATATTTAATTATTTCCAAAAAAGTTAAAGATGGACTTTTTGTAGAGTTTATTTTTCTGAAAATATTGACGTTTCGAAATTGTGTTTTCATTAATTTTCTGATTTTTAATATTTGTTTTAGTTTCGAGAAAAATTGCGAATTATTTAACACCATAATGTTATCAAACATGTGACTCACCGCACCGCGCGCATTCCTATACGGCCGGCAGTATACTTTCCGTGTTCCTAATAGTTATAAATTTTTAATCATATTTTATTTCTTCAAAACTAGAAAATGTGTTAAAAATCAGGAAATTAATGAAAATAAAATTTTGAAACGTCAATATTTTCAGAAAAATAAACTCTATAGAAAAGCTATCATTAATTTTTTTGGAAATAATTAAATAAAAAAATATATTAGGTATTTAAATTTTTTATAAAAACATTAAAATAAATTAAAAAATAAAATAATTGTAGTTCTTATCCCTATGAATCTTATTATAAAACCAGAATTTTGATATCTCCATTATTTCGTGAGATATCGAAATGGGTAAATCCTCGCGGGAAACCCTGTATAATAAATTATTATGAATTGTGCTTTTTTCAAAACGTTGCACTTTATAGTATTATGTACAATTATAAACAAACTATTAAATACTATTATATACATTATGATATATCTACTCAATCGTTTCCGACTTGACTGAGTAAAGTTCCGTACTTACGTATACATACTACATTTTAAAAACTTATTTATTTTTAATTTGTTTTCAAATTTACGGTTGTAAAAGTTATTATATTCCATCATGCTAGTACCCTAAATAAATATTTTTTTTCATTTTGACACCTATACATAATAAACAGCACTATCTAAACATAATATCCATATAAATGTTTCCACTATAAATCAATACAGTAATTGAATGTTAGTATTTTACATAGGTTAGGTATGTAAAAAATAATATAATATTATGAACTATTTCGAATTCAGATTTTAGTCGACATAATTTGGTTAGTAAATACTAAATTTTCAGTTACTGCGATAACTGATAATATTATCTTGTATACATCGTCTGCTTTGCACGTACTACTGTAGTAGTCCGTGCCGCTTTGTAAATGGTGGCCGACTTCAATAATAAGAAGGAGACGGCTATCAAGGTGTTGTATATATATATATATATATATATATGTTACGGGCAATGTGAACCACGATGTTTTTTTTTACCAACTAATGATATTGACCGAATAAACAATAATTAATTATATTCATGTATCATATTAATATTACTATTACAAATATTTTGATGAAATATCAAATATTATCATTTTATTTAGGTTAGTCGAAAGTATAAATGATTGCTCATAATATATCGTTGACTGATTTTATCAAGACAGCTATTCATTTTATCATTCCGATATGACCATATCCGTAAAGAAAATTTATGATTCTTAAATAGGTTACGATACCAAACAAAAACAAGTTTTTACAGCGTGTTTCAAAAATTACGTAGTTTATTGTGGTTGAATTTATTATAAATTACTTAAATTATTTAACAATTATTATTATTAATATAATTGTTTTAAAATATTCATTATATGATAAGATTTAATAAAATCAATAATAGTATTAAACTTTAAAATACTATAAACTATTATTAAAAAAAAAAAAACATCGTGGTTCACATTGCCCGGGCAGGACCACATTGACCGGGCAATGTGTACACATTGGTATTCCACATTGCCCGTAACATATACAGGGATCATGCGCGTCGACGCGCTCATTATAGCCAACCTAACGAGACTTCCGTATACCATAAGCACTATGTGGCGCGGTGAGACATAACACATTGATGCAGCAAAATGTTATGTCAGGTTTACCACTCTGTACGATCTCTATTGTATAAATTAATATTGCATAGGTACTCTAAATCATCAAGCCACAATTTATTATAATTCATACTATTATCGGCTAAATAGTGTATTTCACTTTGGAGTAACATAACAATATAACAGATTGTATTTACATTGTTAAGTATGACATTGCTTTATAAATATACTATTTTAGTATATAAAAAACAAAAATAAAACTTTTCAGATAACAGCCTCCAGAAAAAATTTCATCATTGAGGGTTACTTTAATTGATCTATCAGCCGACTATTACTATAAAAATAAAAATCACAAAAATAATTCAATTAATTAATTAATTAATTTTTTTTTTTTGCTGATGATTATTAATTCAGGGAAATCATTCAATAGAATAAAAAAAGTGAAAATTCTAATAAAGAAAAGCTTGGCCTGTCAGTGGTTAATAATTTAAAAGTGCTTGGCAGAGAAAAGGTTGTCTTTAACCTTCTGGGTGTACCGACGTCACTACTATACTGTATTGTTTCATCATCATCAGTTATAAACTGTTTGAACAGTTATCTATTTTGACTAGAGTTTAAAATAAAATACTTCATACTTTTTAACCCACCATCAAGACAAAAAAAAATCTCTTACTTGGGAATAGCATATTTTTTTTAAATTCCTTTTAAATTATAACCATGCGATAAAAAATGATCTGAACAAAACAGTGTAAGAAAGAAGTACTAGTTATATATTAGGTACATATGCAGCCATTCATTTATTCTTTTTGCTTTCGTCATTAGAAAACCTAATAAAGTTTAAAAATAGGGATTACTAAACATTAAAATGATACTATGTACTAACTTATAGAATTTTCTTTCATTCGTTTTATCAAATTCAACCAAACTTACTAAACATTTCCTGGGCATTATATAACAATTAAACACATAATTTTCTTATATTTTCGTATATTTTGTGACTTAAGTAAGTACTAATGTAGTATAAGCATAGACAATAGATTTTAAGTTAAAGTACAAAGTACAAAGTAGTGGGTAAAAATTAATTGTTAATTATTATTTATACAGCGCCCTGGCTCTCGTCCAATCGTTCGAACTGCTACTATTGCCCGTCTATTAGTATAAGGTATAAGATTATAGAAAATCTCAATGGTGTGTTTTTTCTTTTTGCACGAACTACTTATAAAGTGAATTGTTTAAGTGATCTGTTCATCACTGAAAATTGAGCATCATACTTCATTGCATCAGGCTAAATTAATAAATGAAATATTATTTTCTATTCTTGTGTTGTAATTAAGTACTCGGTACAAAAATTACGTGTAGTTGATAGTGTTGTGATTTACGAATAATACACGAAACTTTTTTGCAGTTCGTCATTTTGAGGAGGTGAACAATTTTGATGAAGTAATACAAACATTAAGTTTAAGTAAGTATACATAACTAGTTATTCATATTATTAAATTTAAATATTTTGTAATGTATACTGTGCTTATACATTTATTACAATAAATCTTACAAATACAAATACGTACATATGCATCATGAAATCAAATATGGCGTATTAGTGACAACACCAACACGTTGAGCGATATCTAGATTATTACAATGTAAATTCATAGCAATTGGTTATAACATAGGTATATTATTATATTTGAATATTTGAATAGAACATTATATTTATTTCTGCATCGGAGAAAAGGGAAATAATGATAATCCTACTTACATCAAGCACATATGATAAATTGCATTATTCTCAGTGGCGCCGATGTCAATTTCAAATTGATGATTATGCATAACGATAAAATCTGTGATTGGTAGTAACCACCACCATTTTCCCCCAAATAGACCCTTGGGGGCGATAATATACCCACACGCGACACGCTTATTTATAGCTGTCACGATCACAAAATAATAATTACATGTTTGACTTGATTTTTCATATATATTATTTTAAAACACAAACAAACTAAAAATAGTGATTATAGTACTAATATAGTTGTCCATCACTTAGGTATTCATTTACATAGTTTTATTTAAAAATTAAGTCCATTTAGTATTTACCAATTAATGCCTTATGTTATTGGGAATAACATTAAATAACATTAAACAAAGAATACAGTTAACTTTTTACTATACATCATACAATGTAAACAGTTTTCTCTATTCATACTAGGAGAATAAGACTACCAATCATGATGAACTTAACTTCCATCTTTGACAGTTGCATTTTACCACAAATTAGTAAATCGAAGACCGAATCACGAGGGAATGATTTAACAGCTAAAAATATTCTGGCATTGTTTGACATGGGTCCAAAGTATAAAAGTATTGTTTTAGTTCTAACAGAATAGTTTCATATCTTGCTAGTATAGCTGAATCATTTTTCGATACTAAATTTGAAAAAATTAACAATAAGTTTTTGACGCAAATTAAAATGTTGTTTAATAAATAACAACTCAAATTAAAAATTTAAATTCATACCTGTAGTTGTATTTTTTAGTGCCTAATAATAATAATAATTTATTCTATCATTATTTTTAGCTATTCTACTATAAATATAACGATCAGAAAATCTATCGATCTTGAAAGGGGAAATTATGTAGTTCGAAGGTAGTTGTAAAAATAGTTGGCTGTGCTTACTGCCTAGTAAATTTTAATGCATAGTTATGTATATCTACGTAGTATAACGCATTGTAAAATACAGAATATATATATTATGTACATCGTTCCCTATTACTATTAAAAGATTAAACTTCATCGTAAAAATATTACAAGCACCACAATTCATTCATCTTCCTTCCTTTTTAGTCTTAACCATTCATAATATTATTTGTTGATGGTATTTATAAGGTAATGCAGCAGTGAATAATATCTTATGTATATGTTATATTAGACGTTAATACATGCGTTGGTAAGTTATTTTTATGATCATAATTACACGCTTAAATTGCAAATCATTTACTATTCATGTTTGTTATTTATTACTGTGTAAATATAAAATGTATCATATAAAAATTAACAATAAACACTTTTTAAGCATATTTGGAACTAATAATTAAAAAAATTTCAGATCCATTAAGAACTTTTATCACAAAATATCGGTCTGATGAAAATAGTATGTAAATATTATGTAGCATCTATAAATATATATATATATATACAAATAGTATGTAAAAATAACTAACAAGATACAAAATAATGTTGCCTAAAAATTTCTCTAATAATTTTTTTAGTATATTATAATATTAGGGATCGGATGTTAATGAAATTGCATATTTTTTCTATTTATCCAATTTAATGTTAATCTAGGTACAAATTTAATTCATGTTCAACACTGAATCAAATAATACTATTTTTATTTTGCATATTTAATGGTTTTGTATTTTAATTGTCTATTTTGAGATTATAAGAATAAAAATGCATTTTTCAATTCATTAAAAAAAAAAAAAAACAATTAAAATTAACAAGCAATACGATTTATTCCAAAATTTGCATATCTATATATAAGTTTAATAGGTGGTAACTACAATCTATCACACTTTGACGTAAAATATAAATGTTTCATTATCGTGGATGTCACTTTGCTGTACAGTAGGTTACAAGTGGGTTACAGTAATGGATGGAATTAAATTTGAATCATTGTATCAATTTGATATCAAATTTTATCATTTTAAACGGAAAACGATTCTGAGCTGAGACGGTTTATCTGTCTAGGATATATTATAGATTATTAAAAATTTTCAAATCTTAGATTTAAAAAGAAAAATTCTTATGAATTTCTAGCTTAAAATAATTTGTGAAATTTCGTGATTTTTACGTATTTTGTCAAAATTCAAATTTTGAATGTTTATAAAAAAAAATTGTGACTATATATTTCTTTTATTTTTCAACTGCTATTGTAAAAATATGTTAGAAGCATTGTATTTAATTTTAAAATTTCAGATTTAAAAAGAAAAACTTTTATTAATTTCTATCTAAGATAATTTGGACATTGCCGTAATAAAAATTAAAATGTCAGTTAAAAGCTCAATACAAATCAAAATATTTTGAAAATTGTATAAAATATAGAAAATGCCTTTAGCATTCAGTGAAAATTTCAAGTACCTGCGGTCATTTGTTTTAGAGTTACAACAAAATAAGAAAATCACTAAGTGTGAAATCCAGTGAAAATCCAATGTTGTAAAAATTTAAATTTCAAACGCTCATAAAAATTTAATTTGAATTTCTGGTGGACATTTTTTTTGTGATAATGATTGACAAACTTGTAAGGAATCTTGTATTAAATTTTTAAATCTTATGTTTAAAAAGAACATTTTTTATGAATTTCTAGCTTAAAATTAATAATTTGTGAATTTTTGTGATTTTTACGTATTTTGTCAAAATTCAAATTTTGAATGCTTATAAAAAAAAATTGTGACTATGAATTTATTTTATTTTTCAACTGCTATTGTAACAATATGTTAGGAAACTTGTATTCAATTTTTTATCGATATTAATTTAAAAAAACTAATAATGATCGAAAATTGCATATACCTATGAATAGTTCAACTTAATTCGAAAATTTTGAAAATTGCTACATAAAATGGATAGAATATACTTATATACACATTTGGTTAGGTTGTCTGTCATAGACACAAGAAAAAAATTAAAAATAAAACACACAAAATGGTAAAATTAATACGTTCCTCGCTCCACTCAGAATCTAAAAATGTATTTTGGATTGTATTAAAACCAAATAATAAATTGCCTAAGAATACATATTTTTAAATTTTTAGCGCATAGTTTGTAGTTTTTTAGTGCATAAATACATGCATATTACAGTAGTTTTAAGTGCATAAACAACATCCGAGCCCCAATTACAATATTTGCTCTAAAATCATGAATCTGTACAAAAATTAAATTATTCATCGTAAAATAAATATATTTGATTCGATTACACTGTTATTTGTTATATTTTTTAGATGCAATACGAGATCCTTGTCAGGTTTTTGACTTTTGTGACAATTATTATGTAAGTCTGGATCAAAATGATTGGGAATTGATTAACAAAAACCCTCCGTCTAGTAAGTTATATTATAAAACTTCCATTGATTCATTTATCACAACACGTAATTCTGTATTTTTGTAGGTGATGATAATTAGATCATAAAAGGTAAAAAATACCAGTACAAGGCATAGGTATGCATACTATATACGTAAATCATAATAATAGGTACTATACAATGTTTAATATTAACCAACAAGTTGATAAATGTATAGCTGTATAGCTAATGTATACTTATTATTACACAACATACATGTAAAATGTATATCTCAAGGTAATATTTATGGTCATATTGTGTAAAAATATCAGAATTGTAAGGCTTATACCAATTAATAGAATATCTAATAAAATAATTGAATTAAATAAAGTTACTAAATTTCTAAAATTCTAAAAATAAATAAATATATAATTAAATCTCACCCAATACTCTATTACTATTAATTTGTACTACAATACATTAAAAAAACTAAATTATTTCAAATTTTTATTTGATTTAGATTTTCAGATAAAGTTCAACCTCATCGTAATTTTGTTTTAATTCAATTGTATTGATATAATACGTCATATAAATAAGTTGGTAAATTATATTGTTACACACCTTAACTTTAAAGAATTATCTAAATGCATTTACCTATAATACATAATTATAAATATAATATGATAATATATAATATGCATTATTATTTTTTTTTTAATTTTGTAGTAAAAAAAAACCTAACCTAACCTAACCAAAATAAATCAGTTCACACAACCTTTACCCTCAGACATTCGCTTTGTCCTGGCGTAGCTCTATACGGCCATCCGATTCCCTAATTTCCAAAAATCAAATACCTCGGCCTTACTCTTGATCAAAGATTAACGTGGGTTCATCAAATCAGAACTAAAAGATTAGCCTTGAATCATCGTCTTCACTTGCTTAAACCTTTACTAGGTATGCAATAATCAATACACCTCTACTAAAACTAAGCTTCTTATATACAAAACGCTATTAAAACCACTATAGACCTACGGCCTTCAACTTTGGGGCAACGCGAAAAAGACAAATGCCTCAAAAATTCAAACCTTTCAAAATATTGCTCTTAGAAAACTGATGAATGCTCCACCCTACGTCTCAAATCATACATTACACGCCTGAACTAAAACTCAAAACAATAAATAACGAAGCAAAAATCTTTTATAAAAGATTCCATTGCCGCCTAAATAATCTCCCAAATCAACTTATAAAAAACTTTGCCACTCACGCAATACCTGGAAATCCAACGAGAAATTTGAAGCGTAAGTGCAGGTGTTTTGATCTCTTAAATTAAATTAAATGTATAAATTTATCATCAAGCTAACAGTAAGTGTCATCAAATGGCTCCTTTCAACAAAATCTCATGACCTGTAAACTTTTATCTAATATTCTTATTGTGTCAAGTATAATTAATGATACAGATTGTTTATTTCTTGTTAAAAAGCTTATCTATTAGAACAAGGTATATGGTTCTCATATTGTTTTAAATTATGATCTTGGAACACAGATTTAGCGTTACATAACAAGGTTGGCGACATAGAATTGATTTTCTTTGATACAAAATAAGCTTTCTATATAATTGCATAATATAAAACCATATTTTGTAAAGCATAGTGTTTTGTACCGTTTATTTTATGAAATTTTTTAGTTAAGTACGTAACAGTGGTATTTATTGTCTCCGTCTTACCAGTGCGTAATATAGCAAAATTACGCTCAGCAGAATACTTGTAGCTCCTTTAGTTTAAAAATTACAGTGAATTGACTTATTATGAAACTTGATGGTAAGAACATTATCTGTTTTTGTACGTTGGTTTTTTACGATAATTCAATTTTTAAGCGAATTATGATCATTTTTAATGTACTGTATATTATACGAGTATGCTCATAAAGTCATTACTCACTTAAAAATTGAATTATCGTAAAAAACTAACGTACAAACACAGATAATGTTCTTACCATCAAGTTTCATAATAGGTCGATTCACTGTAATTTTTAAACTAAAGGAGCTACAAGTGTTCTGCTGAGCGTAAATTTGCTATATTACGCACTGGTAAGACGGAGACAACAAATACCACTGTTACGTACTCTTAACACCGAGTGTTAACATATTCTTGGTTTGCTATGGTTTAAACTAAAAGCCGAGTATTTCTTATTATTTTATCAATAACTGAGTTTACTTTTATCTAAATAGATAGATACTAATGCGTGGCTTCTTCCTTAAAAAAATCATATTTTATAACTCTATCTCATTTTTGCGTATTGTTCTAATCCAGAATATATTGTAAATATCATATAAAAATAAAATAAAACAAATACTTGATAGTTTCAAATTGATAATAATAATAAATTAAATTGAAATACCTTTGTATCTGTTTTCAATTTGGCATAAACACAATAGTAGAGATCCGTATTCATACGATTTCAATATTAGTTGATATATTTTATATAGAAATCTAGTTTTTCCGATAACATTCTCAAGAATACAATTCGTGTATCGTTTGAGTTTGGTATCCTAATAATTGGTTTAATAATACGAGAAAAGTGCATGTGTCAACGTCATATTTCATATACCTATAATATTCTATGCTCAAATAATTATTTATCGGATTTTATTGTATGTGGACGTTATCAGAAAACAAACGATATGATTTTAGTATTATAAATAATTAAATTAAATCCCAAATTGAACAAAGTCGTTCGGAAGATACACGAGTGTTTGTTTTGATCCATAAAACTGTCGTGAAGAGCAGGGGAGTAAAATTTTAATTGAAACCTTGACATATATTACTTACAATCTGACAAGAAAATATTTTTAATTCATACATTTTTTATTTTTTGTTTTTGCTAATGAATTTCGTATAGGTACATGGTTTTTGTTTTAGCCATCACCTATCACAAACGCACAAATTCCAAGGAATAATATTAAATTTAAATAAAGTGTGTGAAATGTCTTATCTAAACCTTTAAATGAACTAACATCTTGATGCTCAACTAGTTTTGCCAACATAAAAATTCAATATCAGTATTATATACATAAAGGATAACTATTATGGCCACTGAGTACTGACTACCATATACCATGATTATGCGTCTGTGCGTTTAAACTCTAATTTACGTAATCACACGTGTCCATCTGATATAATATATTTCAATCACTTTTCGTCGATTATTTCGTAAATCTGCAGCGGTGTCTATAATTAAAGTTAAAATGATAGGCACTATCACTCATCCGGTCAATTAGATGTCAATAACTGCAAAAACTAATATGTATTTTTTTTTTTTGAAAAATCTAAATAGGTATACATATATATATTATGTATTATTTAGACTTTTGCAAAATTAATTACCTAATCAATCAAACTCGTCCATGATGTTTATTTAATATTTTAGTATCTACTGATACCAAATTTGTTAGTGTGGCTGTCAGCTAAGACACTTGGTCAACCACCCAGATAGTAAAGATCAGTAGCCAGCAAGGCTATATCGCGTGTGAATGGTGCTATTTAATCCTCCGGGTGCTTCCCATTTTGAAGGAATCTGGGAAGCGGCCGTCAAATCCACCGAATCCTCGCTTTTACACGCCATGTCTTCCCAAGTTTGGACGTTGGAAGAATTTACAACAGTCTTGTGTCATGTATACCATGATTATCATTAAAGTAAATGATATCTCTCCGCTATCGTGGCCGTTAGGTAGAATCATTGAGGTCTAGATCAAGTGGTCCGAGTTGCAAAGGTACTCACTAAAAAGGGGGTGCTCACCAGAACTGTGGTCAAGTTGGTTTCCTTACCTACCAACCCATAGTTTTTTTTATTATGTTAATTTTTATCATATTAATCATATATATCAGTGTGTTTTCGATATTCAACTCTCTTTTTAAAACATCAAATTTAATCGTGGAACAAATATTATTATCGTGAGTACACATATTATTAAACATTTATATACTAGGTACGGTTATAGAAACCATAATTTATGTAATATATTATTATTAACGTAAAATATAATAATTTTAAATTCTTATAAAACTAAGTACATGTAACTTATTATATATTCGATTAATTATTATTATGTGTTTCAACAATGATTTACAACATTTTCGAATGACCACATATTTATAGATATATAACTGTGGTGTATTAGAAAATACGAACAATTAATTATGATGCCGCATACACCCATTTTCAAATTGATGCAAACATATACTTTTGTATTAATTTATATGAGTCTGTTATATAATGTTACGCTCTTAAATATATAATAATAAAAATAAATACACTTTATTTAAATATGCATTAATAATATTTTTTCTGTACAAAAATATAAGATGATATAAAATTTGTTGTTATTAAAAAAAAAAAAACGAATCTTTAATCATAAAAGATAAAACTGTTAACTATAGGCGCACAGACTAACACGAATTAATTAACAGAACAACTTTATTAACAATATTAACATCAATCTTATTAGTTATCACACTCAGACGGCCGCTCCGGCGCGTACGGTCGACAACCAACAACTAACTACAATACTCTAATACACAATACTCATCGTGCACCCTAGCGGCTTGGATGTTATCACTCGGCCGTCCTGGTCTTCTGTTGTCCTCAACAGGAACATAGTAATACTCTTAATACAACTTATATAGTAACCATTGAGACCCTTACAATTAGTACAATAAGGAACTTACATTCTTTTTTTTTTTAAAACCAAACAATACAATTTTTTTAAAAAAAATACATGAGCACATTTATAATAATAATAATAATAATGCGACTTACAAGTGTCATACTTATAGGATGTATAGGAACAAGTTAACACACATAGTCATCGTGCCAGGCTGGTGGCTTCTTAGTTCTCTGCGCCCTTCTCCGTGTCGCTTCTTCAGTCCCTGCTATGCCTGTACCTCCAACTGCTTCCGTTCGGCCATCTATACCCTCCTCTTCGAACAAGCCGTCTTCTTTGTAGATTCGCCAAGATTTCAGTTGTGACACGTGTGCAGTCGTAGCGAATCTACTATTTTTACTTTGATCAAGTTCGGCCACACGGTACACATCCCCTGGTAATACTTCTACTACAACCAACGGCCCTCTGTACCGATCTTGTAGCTTGGTTGACTCAGTAGCTGTTGGTACTCTTTTCATGACTACTATCTCACCTGCTTTATAGTGAATATTGTCATGCCTATGACGATCATACCTAGCCTTGTCCTTTTCCTTTCCTTTCATCAATTGTTCACGAACAGTCTCCCGTAGTTCTTCGGGCGGCTCCCAGTCATCGGCGGTCCGGGATAGTTCTCTCAGTGCTCCTTGATGGAACCTGGGACGGTACCCATGAAGCAACTCGAAAGGTGTTCGGTTGCTAACCTTACTTTCGCTGCTGTTGATTGCATTCTGTACTTCAGGAAGAACCCCGTCCCATTCCTTTCCCTCTTCTGTGCACGTCATCAGGGCTGCCATCAGGACACTATGCGTACGTTCAACTTGTCCGTTCGCCTGTGGATGTCGGGTTGACGTCAGTATATGTTGAATCCCTTGGCTGCTACAGAACTCCTCGAATTGGTGCGAGGTAAAGCAAGTCCCTCTGTCACTAATCAACCTTCTAGGCAATCCGTATGCACTGACAAATTTCTTAACACAGCTAAGAGTCTCTTCCGAACTCGTACCAGCTACAGCATAGAATATCACATATTTAGTTAAATTATCTACCAAAGTCATTACAAACTTGTATCCGCTCGAAGTAGTGATAAACGGGCCCACATGGTCCAGATGCACCGTGTCAAAAGGCCTCTTGCCTACAGCAATCGGATGCAACAAACCTGGCTGTTTTCCCCTAGGTCTCTTCACTAACAGACACTCCATACACATTCTGACATGGAACTTCACATACCTCCGCATCCGCACGAACCAAAAATCTTGCAGAATGTTTGCGACAGTACGATCCACGGCTGGATGTCCTTTCAGGTCGTGCGCGGCGACCACTAAACTCTTCCGCATCGACCTCGGCATCACAAATAGTAGCTTGTCTTTTAACTTCCGGTACAACAACCCACTTTCTAGCACAAAGTTCTTGTCTCTGGGACCAGAATCATCCGAATCATTCCTTAGGCCTCGAATCAGCTCAGATAGTTCTTCATCAGCAGTTTGGCACATCCGGACTTTATCTTCTGTAGTGAGCACAACACACACGTCCCACCTGTCCTTCAACTCAGAGTCAACCGGAATCACTTCCCCCACAGCCAGGTCAACCGGTGCCCTGGACAGAGCGTCGACGTGACTCATCCGGGTTCCAGGCCGATATTTGACCGAAAAGTCAAATTCTTGGAGTATGTCGTGCCAACATGCCACTTGAGCATTTGTGCCCTTGAACGAGTTTAGATAGACCAAGGCCTGACAGTCCGTATAAACTACAAAATGCATTCCTAACAAGAACTGTCGTAACTTGTTAGCTGCCCAAACTACACACATCAACTCCAGTTTGCTAGAATGGTATTTTGACTCCGCCTCACTTGTCCTTTTACTTACACAATATATCAGTTGCAAGGGTTCGCCAGTTCCCCTGGACTGCAGCAACATGGCACCGAGCCCAACCGAACTCGCGTCGGTATGCAATTCAGTGATACCGGCCGTCTGGTCGAACATTCCGAGTATCGGTGGCCGTGTCAATACGTCCCTTAACCTTTGGAACGCGTTAACCTGTTCTTCTCGCCACGAAAAGTCCACGTTCTTCCTTGTCAGCCGTGTAAGCGGTTCCGCTATGATAGCATAACCTTCCACGAATCTTCGGAAGAACCCGCCCGAGTAACATTTTCTTGGTTCTAGGTCCGTGTTTAGGACCATTTGAGTCATCGAAAGTATTTTGGTTTAATTTTAAACTATGAATGAGATAGAAATATATGTTTATCTCACTTTTAGTTCATATAAAGTGTTAGCGTTAAATATTATCGGCGTTCATTGATAGTGCAATAATCCCAAAAATTACTTAAGGCAGTTACAGTTGCTTAGTTCAAAATTTAACCTTATGGTTTTTTAAGCGTTCATAAGATTTTTCTGTAACTTAATTCGTAAATTATCGGTTCCCTGTAAGTATAATAGTGCCAAATATCACGAAGAGCATACATCGTTTTATGGTTAATATTTTAACTAATATTGGTTATATATTGGTTCGTGCGTTTATTATATAATATAATATATTAATAATAATCTGTTCACCGAGTGTATCATGGTTTAAAAATAAACTGTGGCATACGTGCACATGTAATATGGCGGGAATCTATTGTATTGTTATTGTATTGTTAATGTATACAATTTAGGGTCATGATAATATTACTGCGACCATCGACCATCATCATCGTCCGTACTCATCATACAAGTTGTAGACACTCACGTCCAATGTCCATCGATATGTTATTATAACGTTATATGGTAAGTGTATTTAACATTTATATATCTATTATTATTTTATATAACAAATGTAGGTATGAGCAATATAATTACAGTATATAGCAGTGGCCAGTAATACAATTTAACAGTTTTTCAGTGGCGGCGCTAGGCGTGGGCGGTGTGGGCCATTGCCCACGGCCTCACACCTCAAAGGGCCTCGCGTTCTATAGGGTTTTATAATTAACCATAGAGAAATATGACAGAAGTTAAAAAAATTTTTAAAAGTGCCTCTTTAAGTCTACTTCGCCCACATGTAACTTTTACCTCGCCACGCCACTGCAGTTTTTATGCGATTGAAATGTTTAATTGTTTACACGCACGTGTTTAGTAGCTGGTATACCTAATAATTATATAATATTATCTTACACTCAGCCTTGCGAAGAAGCAGAACAGCATAACCCAAAATATTGAATTTTTTTTTTGGTGATCATATATTTTTAATTTTTATTTTTTAATCACTGAATTAACATTAAAAAAAAAAAAAAAACAATATTATGTGTATTGTATAATAAACTATTTATATGGGTCATAAATATAACATTATAATTATGGTGACCAGATATAAAAATTTTAAAAAAAGTAATTTTTTTGGTAAAAATACCACGTGTAAAATTTGAATAAATAAATATGAAACTTTGTTAATAATTTATTGTGTAATATATTTATTGTGTATATATGTAGGAAACATATTAACAGATAACAAATTAAATTAACTATACTATACCAATAACCATATTAGATTGCATTAGTTTGAACCACAAACTATAAATTAATATCAAATTATAAACATGATGTATTAGCCACAGACTTCTATATAATATTATATAGAAGTCTGTGGTATTAGCCCTTAATATTTTCCATAAAAGAGTACAGTTTTATGTACTTTACACTACCTATTGTTAAGGACACTAGGTCATGTATCAAAAAAGAGTACTGTCCTATGAAAAATAGTACGTCTGGTCACCATAATTTATAATAGGTATTTGCAGGCCTTGGTTTCTTTCGATTCAATTCCAATTTACTTTTCTGTTTAATATTATATTATATTGAATTGTAACATACCTATAATTAGAAGTATTGAAATTTATTTTTTATAATTATATTACACATTACAATTCTATACTTATTTACTATACTTATATTTAAAACTATATTTATAATGACAAATGTTTTGGTCGAAATGTATTCATTTTTGCAATGTTTATTAGTTTTATTGTTATATAATTATATTTTAGAATGATGTTTTAAAATAGTTAAGAGTAGAGTTATAAATGTGACTTTTGATAGAGGGGCAGAGGGAATGTAATGTGTTGTTGAAAAAAATCCTTAGAATAGACCCTGATACAGAATAAATATAATATATTATAATAATAATATATAATATATTTATTCTGTGCTTATAATACTAACTGTTTGATTATTATAATAAAAAACATTTTGTGTTTGGTACTTCTTTATTATTATTTATCATATTTATCTGCATCATAATGAATAGTTTCACTTAATTTCCATGCTGATTTTGTATTATATTTTTTTAATTTTTGTTTTATAGAAAAAATAAATGGAATTAACTCAAATAAACCTTTTTTTTCAATTCAGTTATAGTATACTTACCTATATATGCCCATTGGGATATAACAAACCTAATTGTTTATAGTATATATACATATATACTATAAATATATATAGTATTATAGTCTTTATAACTCGTGAAACTAACTTCTAGTTCCAATATCAATACAG
This sequence comes from Diuraphis noxia, assembly GCF_037042655.1. NCBI lineage: Eukaryota > Metazoa > Arthropoda > Insecta > Hemiptera > Aphididae > Diuraphis > Diuraphis noxia. The sequence continues at coordinate 6,542,971 of NW_028301713.1, read as the reverse complement.
TTAAAGGAGTATTCTATAATATTATTTGAATACTTATAATTTATCTTAAATGGTTTCTTAAACTTTTCATTCATTGTACTTTATCATTAGTACGAGTAATATCAATTTTTCTGTTGGTTAATAATTAATACTGCTTTTCCAAGGCCTTGGTTTAGAAAAAGTTATGTTTATATTCATATTGTCATATTGACAATTTTCTATGCTCTTAAAATATGTACATAATAATTGTGTAAGGTATATATAAACCAAATTATTGTATTATGTACCATAAAGTATAATATTCTATTTGAAATAAATATTTTCATTGTTATCACTTGAATATAATCACTAATCTGTTGTTTATAATTGTTGATTGTAGATGACATTTTGATTAACAACAACATAATAATAAACAAAATTGAATTATCTGCATTTTATAAACAGTAACACATATCGCATCATGTAAGTATTAAATATTAGGTTATAATAGATTTTGTTTTTTATATATATAATTTTCAGACTTAAGCTGTGAATATATTTATTATATTAAAAATGTTTCAATCTACAAAAAAATTAAAACTAAGTAAAACAACTCGATACCGCCAACGCATTTCTGCATCAGCTATTGCTCATAAATTGTTAAATACCTCTTCATCATCATCATCTATTGAATCGATTCCTAATTTAAAAGAAAACGAATTCATACATCATCAAAATGCTGCTGTTAATAATCATTCTAGTGGCTCGTCAGATTTAAATAATTTTGATCAATATTCTTTAAATGATGAACATGCAACTTCATCAAGCCACAATAACAGTTACAACTTTTCTTCTGACTCGGATCAATTTAGTAAAACTGACAAACCTTCTATATTTCTATCAAATTGGGCACTTCGCCATTCTATTCCACATACAGTTTTGAATGATCTTTTAATTTTTTTAAGAACATTGCCAGGATTAAATTATCTTCCTAAAGATGCTAGAACATTACTAAAAACTCCAATTACAACTCTAATTAAATCAATAGATGGAGGAGAGTATCATCATTTGGGTCTCGGACGTGAGATAAAATCATTATTACTAAGTGGTATTGATATACCATTAACCTTAGAATTGACTGTTGGAATTGATGGTTTACCATTAACAACAAACCCACCAAGTCAACTATGGCCCATTTTGGGTTGCTTTACGAATATTAGCGTTAATAATCGGCAAAATGTATTTATGATTGGTGCGTTTTATGGAAATTCTAAACCTGGGGACTCTAATGAATACTTGCAAGAATTTGTTGATGAGGTAAAACAAATTACAAATGAAGGAATTGTTTACAAAGATAAAGTAGTTAAACTAAAAATGCACGCTTTGATATGTGACGCCCCAGCAAAGGCCTTTGTTCTAAAAATACGGGGACATAATGGCAAAAACTCTTGTCCACGTTGTACTGGTCAAGGAATATGGTCTAAAACACACACTCGGACCTATTTTCCCAATTTAGATGCTCCACTTCGAACACATAATAGTTTCCTCAATTTAGAAGACAAATCACTACATCTTGGTCGTACTATACTTACAGAAATACCAAATTTTGACTTGATAAACAATGTTCCTTTTGATGTTATGCATGTTATTTACATAGGGGTTGTGAAAAAACTTATTTCTTTGTGGGTAGGAAGTCCAAAACATAATAAATCGCTTCCTTCAAATCTTATATCAGTATTAGATTACAAATTAAATTGTCTTGGGAAAAATATACCAGTGAAATTTCAACGAAAACCTAACAAAAATTCTAGAACTCATCCTTTAAGAGACGTCGGTCGATGGAAAGCAACTGAACTACGACAATGTTTGTTGTATACTGGTTTGGTTGTTTTTAAAGATTTTGTTAGTAATGATATTTACAATCATTTTCTTGAATTATCAATTGGTGTAAGATTAATATTATCTAATAATGTTAGTTCTGAGTATAATACTTATGCAAAAAATATTCTTAAACATTTTGTAGTTATGTTTGAACAAATTTATGGAGCTTCATATATATCTCATAATATCCATTCAGTAATTCATTTAGCGGATGATGCTAAACGGTATGATGGCTTAAATAAAATATGTGCTTTTATGTTTGAAAACCATATGCAGCCTTTAAAAAAAGACATTAGATCTGGAATGAAACCTCTTCAACAACTAAGCCGTCGCTATGAGGAAAAAAGAGTTTCTAATGTTATGATGAGTTACAAGCAATATCAAACACAAATAGGCCCTATAAATTGCTATTACTCAGAAAAGAATAAACTCAGGCCATTGGTTGGTAATGCTATAGAACCTCAGTTTACTGGTTGGCGCATGAAGACATTGAGCATTAAATTAAACGAAGCTGATAAATGTGTTAAAATTTTAAATACAGGAGAATTTGTTGTTATTGAAAATATTGCAACTGACGGAACTGATAAAAGTAAAATATTGATTGTTGGACGGCATTATGAAAAACTGATAGATTTTTTTATACAACCATGTAAATCTTCGTTACTTGGAATTTATAAAGCTTCTAGTTTGGGCCCTTTAAATACATGGCCTTTAAATAATATTTCTCAAAAAATAGTCAGTTTACCATTAAACGATTATGAAAATTCAGTATTATTAATACCATTCTTACATTAATTGTCAAAGAAGATATTCATTATTTATAAATTATGTTATTGTTATAAGTTATATAAGATAAAAAAAAATGTACATTATAATCATAATTCATTGTAGGTATATTGTTATACTGTTTGTTGAATCGAATGAAATCCAGCATGTACCATTTGTTTGGTTTAAAAAAAATGAAGAGATAATATCAAATGAAGATGTTGGTTTATGTTGGTTTCCAAGGTCTAAATATGAAACAAAAGGCCATCAAAAATATTTTAAATCTGATCAAATTAAAAAGATGATTAGTGAATGCCAAGAACCAAATGATACTGATGGGAATTGGTATGATGTGGTTAAAAAGTCTGGGTTATTTTGTATGTGATATTTTATATTTAACACTTTACAAATTAAAACAACCTAATAAATATAATATTTTATTTTAGCCAACGAAATTAAAGCCAGAAAAATGGCTAAGGCCTTTTCTGATTTAAGTGACGATAACAATGATGAAAATTACTATTCTGATAATAATAATAATATTTCTATACTCAAACAAAAACGTAAAAAGAAAAAACCTAAAATATATTCTCCGAGTTCTACACCCATCAATGTGATGGTAGTTGATTCTCAAAGTACTAATACAAATATATTAGATATATCTAGTCAATATGAGCTTCCCCCACCACCAAAGTCATTTTTATGCAATGAAGTGAAAAATACAAGTATGTTTTAATATATTAAAGTTATGGTTAAGCAGATTACACAGTTAAAAACTAATTTTGAATTTAAATACTTGCAGCATCAGCAGTAGCTGCATCTATTCCAAAATCATCAACATCAACGATGAATAATAAAAAAGTTAACAGTATGTATGCTTCATTTAAAATTAAAATAATGTCGAATATTAATCATAGATATTTTTAATAGGTTCCTTTAAAATACCCAGAGAGAGTGAAGATCTTCTCGAGTATGTAGAGAATGAACAAACGACACCTATTATAATAACAGTTCCTAATAACGCTAAATGTATTGATGAAAATAGAAAGACTGTGAGTTTATATTTAAACATTTACACAAATAATTTAATATTAATATTACAGTGGACTTACAATATGATTGGATTGTGTAACATATTATTATGTTTATTATAGTCTATTTTCGATGAATTTATGAACAATAATAAAGACGAATTGGATAATTTAATTATGTCTGATGACTTTAGTACAGTTGAATTTACCACGGATGATGAATCACATTCTTTATTGACACCTATTTCTGATAATAATTCTAACACAGGTATATTATACACTTTTCAATATTTTATTAAATCTTACATTTATTTCAGTTATTATAATTTATCTATTTTCTTAAATAATGTTATGATGATAGTATAAAAATAATTCTTATATATATATATATATATACAGGGTGATTCTTTTATCAAACAACACTCATTATTTGAAAAAGTATTGACTTTTTTCAAATTTTTTTTTTTTCAAAATTGTAGATTTATGCTGTTCTAGAATTGTATATCTTTTTTATATTTTTCACCCTTATATTTATTAGGTAAACCACTGTCAACTTTTGATTTTCAAATGGTAACCTATACTTAAAATTTCATAATTTCATAAAACTATTTTTTTCATTAATTAATACGTTCTAATTTTCATTTTTCGTTAATCCGTTGATGAGATATTGCTCCTCAAAGTTAGGTGGTTTTGGGAGATAGTTATCGTAATATGTAAATGTGTTATACCTCGTCAGCAGATACCGCAGCTATCAGGATTTTTATGTCCCAGTGCAAAAGATATCACACTTTTCAAATCAGTTCATAAAGTACTTAGAGCCCCTAAATGTATTTTATTATGCCCATTTTGCAGGGAGACACGAAGTTCACCCCACGAAGGTGATTACGTCAATGGTCAGTGGTCGTAATAATTATTATCAATTATAAAGACCAGAAGTTATAAGTAATAAATTCGATATCGTTCAACCCAAGATATAGCGGCGATAATCTTTGTACCTGATCGCCGATAATACCTACATACAATAACACACGATCATAATATTACTATTATTATTGGTCTGCTTCTGTTTGTAGCTTCGATCACGATCTCACCTCTATTCTATGCTCCAACACACCATAGAATAACATACGGAAATACAGAATTATTTTAGTGTTTAGTCCATAAAAGTTACTGTTGTCCATGGTTTATCATTACAACTAATACAACTGTCTATCATAAAGAAAATACAGTGTTACCAATATGTGTATTTACAAAATAAATAGTAACTTACTGTTTATTTGTCACAAATAAAATCCCGTTTTTGTTACTCTAGTAGACAGCCTGTACTACAGTTGTAACAACAGTTAACTGTTTTAAATCACTGCTGTAGTGTACAGTAATTTATTTTCCGTTGTCTGTTACTCGTTACTGGTCAGTATAATTTATAGCATAGTGCTATGGCGTCAGCGACCGATACTACCAAGTACTAATTACTTGTGTACTACAGTCTACAGTAGTAAACTTAATAAATTTCACATTTTCACAATAATATTATCATAATAAATAATATTCTGTGCCTTTGTAGTTTTAACGAACTAGCTGATCTAGTTAACTGGAGCTCTAGTTAAATATTTAAATATGTTTAATTTATCAACTTACTTATTTTGTTATTTTCAATAAAATTCCAAGACCAATTTATTAACTTGATGTACATGTGCCTACCAAAAATTCATTCGTTCGTAAGTATAAGAATTCATATTAAATATAAATTTTAACAAACTTTGGTTAAGAATGGAAAAAATGTAACATACATACATAAATATACATGTATGTATTTGTATACAATTTGAATAAAAAATACATGTTATTTATATTTTAGCTTATGTTCAAATTGCTTGCCATCTTCAGTTAAACAAAAATGTTTTAATACTTCAGAGGAAGTAGATTTTTTCAATATTGAGTTTTCAATTTTGTTGCAACAATCTCTTATTCTTTGTTTAAGTTCCTCCACACTATTGCATTTTTCTTTATACACTTCATTTTTTAGATGGCCCCAAAAAAAGAAGTCAAGAACACTCAAATCGGGGGAACGAGGTGGCCATTGAATAATGGGGCTGTGAGTTCCAAACCAGTTATCGTCTCCATACATCTTATTGAGGTATGCACGTACAGCCAAGGTATTATGTGCTGGTGCACCATCTTGCTGCCAAATCAAATTCAAGCGCTGTTGAAGTGAAATATTTTCCAATAGTATGGGTATATCATCTTTCAAAAAACCAAGATACTTATTGCCATTAAGATTTTCCTAAAAAAAATATGGACCAATTAAATACTCATCAATAATCCCACACCAAACATTCACACCCCAACGAACTTGCTTAGTTCATTAATTTTAAGATTTTTAAATTAATAATAAAAACAAAAATCTAAACAGTAAGCACTGAATACGACTTCAAACTTATTAATCCTACCATCCTACCATCCTACACACACTATTGGCAAAATTAATTTTAGTTATTTAGGTATTCTATGGTATTATCAAAAGTAATAACCAATGGTATTTTCAATGATAAATGAGTGCAATAACAATTAATAATAAATGTACAATATATTATATAATAACCATATCTAATAATGGACCTTAATGGCATAATATTAACAATAAATTAACTTAATAGGTAACTTAATTTATTTTTTTATACATATAATATACATATAACTGTGTATAGCTTTGGTAGATTTAACTAATACAAAATAATGTGTTAATTATTATTATAGATTTAATATATCTATTTAATGCTGTTTACCATATGGATATTTTGAACATGTAAATGCCTATTAGGATTTAAGTTTTTTAATGATAATTTTGTTTTTTAACAAATCAAATATTGTACCTCTTCTCATATAAAGTATCATTTGAGCACATGCACATTGAATAAAGAAGTTAGACAAGTACATAACACTATGGTACATATGTTTATTACAAATCTGGAAATACAATACTCTGAACTAATTTAATATTAAGTATAAACAACATTTTTTTTTATGTTTACAATTTCAATTTAATACATTTACAATTTCAAATCAAATATTAGTATAATATAAATAATTCACCATACATCGCTTCAATAGTTGTAATATACGTTGTAGGACTAGGTCTTTTTGACCAATCACATGAATTTAATCAATATGTAGCTATTTAAATAAACAATGACATACGTCCAAATATACATATATGGCACTGATCAATTTTTATAATTATATTTTATGTAAAAAAAATCATATTTTCAATGTCGCGAACAGGGTTTGAGACCATTGGCACAACTAGAGTGTGCAAAAGGGTCTTTAGCACCTCTTATTTTTTTAGATTTAACTATCATTATTATAGTGAAATACCCTCAATTTAATGTTTTTAAAATATAAAATATTATAGCACCCCACGTTTTAAATTGTTTAATGTATATTTTCTACTTTAATAAGATGCAAGTGATAACCACTAACAAAAACTAGGGAGAGAATAACCATTTTTTAGATTGCTTAATTTTGATTATTTAAATGTTTTTTTAAGCGTTTGATTTGATGATTTTAGGTTCTGTTTAGCCCTGAACCCTGTTCACGACAAAATTCCTCACATATTATACTGATATTATTATGAACCGTTAAACAATTTTACATTAATAAGCCTAGGACTATGAAAAACCTATTTCAAAATGATGATACAGTTTAATCTAAATGTTCGTTTAGCAGTTAATGTGCAAAATATGAGTAAAGATAAAACATGTATTCAAAAAATTAAAACAAACTTTTCAATCACCCCAGACTTAAAAAGTAAAATTTAAAAATGGTATTAATAATATTCTAACTTGAATTTAGTACTAATTATTATTTGGTGACAACACCAATCATTGACAGAAATAATTTAGTATTTATCATTATGACATTATACAATGTAGCACAGTAGACTAATGTTTTTGGATGTTTTGATTATTATATCTTTTTTGTTAAAGGGCTTGTCCATAAAAAATAAAAATAAAACAATTATTAATCACATAGCCACTTAAAAATTCTTAATTTGATTTAGGACATAATCTACATATTAAACACAAAATAAATATCTATATCTATGTATATTATCTTTTAAGTTGTAATGATTGATGTTGTCACCTAATTTAAATTATAAACTAGCATACAAATTATAAAGCTTTAACATTAGCACAATTTTTAGTTTTCAATACATTTTTTTTTTCATTCCGAAAATCGGTTAAATGATTTTTGATGTCCCTCTCCACTTACATTCCTCTTCAAATTTCAGTATGTTCCTATTCTAGTACCTTCAATCACTTGCTTCAGAAATGGAGTTCTAGCCCTTCCTTTTACAGGTTTCCTCCTTATAACGTGTCCGATCCATGCTTTTCTTCTCAATCTTAGCGTACTCCGTATTGATTTTTGATTCTCCTAAATACCTCAAAATTTTTTTTATCTTTTCTGTCTATTGAATTTCAGCGTTTTCCAACAATAATACTTTAAAAGCTTTTATTTTGACTTTCTCAGTCTTCAGTAGTGTCCCAATATCTGCTCCATATATGTAGATCTACATTCCACACAAAGCCTTTTATAAGTGATTTTCTGTTGTCCAAACTTAATCTATTTGAGGTAAAAGATTTATTTTTTTATAGTAGGCCTGTTTGGCATGCGCTATTCTACATACTGCATCTGTACAACTTTTCTCATCGCTTGTGATTGAATAGGTATGTGAAGTTTAAGTGTTCTTTAAGCTAATGAGATAGATTGTTTTATTAATTTTAATTTTTGCTTGCATTTATCAACTAGTAAAACTTACCAATAGGTACATTGTACAAATGCACTTGCAAAGTATCCAATTCACGTGAGATTAACCAATTTAGGTACTTAAATGTTTAATTAAATTACTAAATAAAATACAATATGTGGTAAATATTATAATGTAAGTATATACAAGAACTAATAATATTATAAATTCACCATTAAAATTTAAACATTTAAAATTGTTAAGTATTAACAAATAAAATACTTTATTAGTTATTACTTATTACCGACTCACGATTCAAATATTGTTGTTATGACTTGTCTTATAACATTTTAACCTAAATTATAACCGTTTATTCACTCAACGTATTGTTGGTATGTGATTTACGTTAACCAGGTATAAGGTTTACTTCCATATCATGTAACCATGGTACCAGACTTTAATCGTCCACAGCGTACAAAACAAATAACAGCTGATCAAAATTAGTTTTACTCACGATTTTACCTAATCGCAAATCAGCCTAATAAACCATATCGTATTACCCGTGTTGTTCTGTCTTCTTATCCGTAGTCCGTCACGGCATGTTATGTCTATGGTTACGGCGTACTCCATAGATATGGAGGGGGGTCGTCGGGGGTATACGACGTGAGTAGGTATGCCACCACGGCACCACGAGTGACACTAATGGTCCGATTACTTAAAATATGACATCATGACAATAAGTTAATGTAGCGAGTTAGTAGGTACAATTAATATCATTTATCACTATTAGGTATATCTTGGGTTCGAATGATATCGAATTTATTACTTTTAACTTCTGGTCTTTATATTAGATAAGTATTATTATGACCAGTGGGGCGAACTACATTACACCCAGTCAAATGGGTATTATAAAATACATTTAGGGGCACAACTTAAGCTTACTGTACCTACTACTTGAATTGATTTGAAAAGTGTGATATCTTTTGCCCTGGGACATAAAAATCCTGATAGCTGCGGTATCTGCTGACGAGGTATAACACATTTACATATTACGATAACTATCTCCCAAAACCACCTAACTTTGAGGAGCAATATCTCATCAAACGGATTAACGAAAAATGAAAATTAGAACGTATTAATTAATGAAAAAAATAGTTTTATTCAATTATGAAATTTTAAGTATAGGTTACCATTTGAAAATCAAAAGTTGACAGTGGTTTACCTAATAAATATAAGGGTGAAAAATATAAAAAAGATATACAATTCTAGAACAGCATAAATCTACAATTTTGAAAAAAAAAAATTTGAAAAAAGTCGATACTTTTTCAAATAATGAGTGTTGTTTGATAAAAGAATCACCCTGTATATATTTATAGATACCTATAGTTTGACAGACTCTAATAATACTATTTATATAAAACACAGTTTTTATACAAACTTATTGTATCTAACAAACTATATGTATCTAATTATTGCAAAATAAACATTATTTACAACTATATAGTTACATACAAATTAGTGATTAATTTAATTATCATACATAGGGATTAAACAAGTTAGGTATATCATATAAGTCACTACATATACCGTATATGTGTATAGTTACTTACAAAAATAAACTAACTATTTGTGTCATTGCTTAATATTTATTTTGTTTGAGATTTTTTTATAACAAGATATAAGCCTATAATATTATATTATTTATTATTATATAAAATATTTTATAGTTAATTATTTAATATTTATTATTCATATTCTGTATCGTTGTTTTATTATTCAGTACTGAAAAACTTAAATGCGTTTAAGCATGGACTTGATGAAATAAAAAAAACAATGAAAAAACGTGATGAGGTTATGATGACACATATCATAATGATGAATTCTTCCATTGTGAAACTTTGCTCTAATTTTGATATGATAAAAAAAAAATTGATTTCATTGCTGATGCTTGTCGTGGTAGAAAAACGAATAGTTTCCATCTTCCCCAAGTACCTGCTCCATTTCTAAACACTCTACCAATAAAATCTATTGCATCACTTGAAACTGTAGAATCACTTCTCAGTGATGGTGATTTAGTTTCAAACCATTTTGAACTTTTAGTAAGTTTAATTTTTGATTTATTTATTCATATGTTATAACTTATAAATACATGTATATGATGGCATAATTATTTTTAATTTTTTTTAATATAATAATAATTCTGATTTTCTTATTTTCTCAATTTAGAAAGAATATATATGTTTACACGCTGGGTCAGATACTTATAGTTGCAGTCACGCTATACGAAAATCTTTAGATTTATGCTTTGATAAACAAATACTAAATTTGTTTAGTTATCATGGCCGGTCAAAAAAAACATTCAAAACACAACAAATATTTAAAGTCATTAAAGGTACCTATAGAATTTACATAAATAAGCTAAGAGTGCTTACAATAAAAATAAAATGTATAAAGCTGCAATATGTGTTCTTCTCTACTATTTTTGCGCTACATCAGATTTTTTATACACATATTATATTGTCAAAATGTTAATTAATAAAATAACATATATTTTTCTACATATTATCTATTTCAGAAGCTTTATCTGGGTTAGTGAATACAGTTCAAGATCAAATAAAGTTTACTCAAGTAGTAGAAAACTACTTGAAACATTCTAAGCCCGCACCATTAGAATCGTCATCTGCAGCAGTCATAAGCACATAAAACAATATATATTTATATTATATATACCTACCTAAAAAAGTTTATTTATTAATTGTTTATTAACTATTTAGTATTAATAACTACAGAGTTTTTTTTTTTTTTGTTATTTATTCATACCTAAAAAGATGGTTTTTTTTTTATATTAATTTGTTATATTATTTATATATTATGTTTTATAATACAGTATTATAATTTTGTTTTTAAATAAACCAGTGAACTAAAAATGTCTGGTTTAATTTTTGGATTTTAACTAAAATCGCACTGTTTTAATTTTAATATCAGAACCATAATTGCACTGATTGACTGTTCACAACTAAACTTAAAAACCGTTTCTTAATGATGAAACAAACGGTTATTGAACTATATTTTGAACTACTAGAGCACGGTTTACTGTGTGTAAATGTTCGTATACAAAATCAGCTTATGAACGTCCTACGACGGTTCAGTGCACCATGTTATTTGGTTTATTAACTAAACTTATAATGATGAAAAAACGAAAATAACACCAATTATGTTACTCGGGCGGTAAGTCCCAAGAAACGTTTCAGCGACGACACATCCACCGGAGTTAATTGCTCGCGTCTTCAACTCACCTGGTTGTATTCGACCACTGCCAATTACAAATCCCAAAAATTCGATCTTCCTCGCGCCGAAAACGCACTTCGACGGTTTAAGCGTCAGGCACGCGTCCCTCAAACGATCGAACACCATACGCAATTTATGCAACATGTCCGACCAATCGTCGGCGTCTACGACCATATCGTCCAGATAGTTCCGAACGGTCTTACCATGTAATGGCCCCAACACATGGCGCATTAAGCGAGTGAACTCGGCAACAACTCCCGATAGTCCAAACGGCATACGGACAAATTGTCCGGTAGTATCTTCCGTTATGAACGCTGTTTTCGCAGACGCGTCTTCTGTCATCGGTATCTGTAGATAACCACTTGCTAGATCGAGTTGAGCAAATAGTTTGCTCTTTCCTAACGACTGCAGTTGCTCGTTCATGTCAGGTAACGGAAAGTGCTGACGTAGCGTTTGTTTGTTTAAGCGCCTGTAATCAACACAAAGTCTATGTTTTCCGGTACCTTGTTTCACAAGAATTACGGGACTGGCGTAGGGAGACCTCGTCTCTGTCACTAACCCACACCGCTTCCAGTCACTAACGATCTTGTCTATCTCAGCCCTATCGGTTGCGGTCGTCTTGAGTAGTATATATTTGTATGTTCACAGCCAGCTTTTCCACGGTAATTTTTTTTTTTCAAGGGGAAAATTCTCCCTTGGAGCACTCTGATTTACCGCGTAACACAATACGGTGATTACACAAGATTATCCACCTATTTGCCCCTTACACGAAAATATTTACCGTATCAACTATTTTTCCCCGTTTTTTTTAATTTTTTCAATCAAATATCGCTAATTTTTATAAAAATTATATTTCAAGTAAAGAACACAAATTATTTAATAAACTTTTTTTTATTTTGTTCAATAAAATTACACAAGTTTTCTTACTTCTCTAGTAAAAGGTACATATTCTACAATACGATCATGAATTAACAAACAATAAGCAGTTACACCTGTAAGGGATTCCGATGCTTCAATTTCCAATTGAACATCCACTGATGAGGCTGTTGCCGAATCATTCTGTTTTGAAGTATCAATAACTATAATGGGTGCGTTCGATAGAAAAGTAGATGGACTCAATATAGGGTTCCGTATACTTTTTTCATAGTACGATTCTTGAAATGATGTATACATATCATATAATAATGTAAAATTATTTTTTGAAAAATCTAAATTCAAATTATCATACGGATATGCAATCGAGTTTAGAAATACTTTAACGTTTCTTAGATTACAATGGTCGAATATACTACAATCTTTTGTTAGTGTATTTTTACGACCTTTTTGTAATCCAATTATAATAAATCGTGGTTTTTCTAATTTTGAAGCGGTTTTCAAGTTCCATACTACTTTTTTAGTAGTTCCGAGTTCAGGATATTCAAAAGTTTCAAAAGATCTGAAAGGGATAAACAAACTTTTTTCTTTTTCTACAAGTTTCAATAACTTTAACCTTTCTTCGTCATCAACAGTAATATGCGGAACCTTCCAGACTATTTTATTTAATACAACTTTACCTGAAGCAGCAACTATATCACTTTTAAGGCTTAACGCATTTAAATCAGTATGACTTCGAGTTAATATTAATTCCAATCTTGAATTTACTAATATTTTTTTATAATCTTCAAACAGACCTAACCAATATTTCAATGGAATGCAAGCACTGAATTCACCTTTATCGTTTGTTATTTGTGATCCATTTTTAAAATTCCAGCCAGAATTTTCGTAACAATTATAGTTATCTGGTGTACAAGATAAGTATCCTTTCAGCGAGCTTGTGATTCCAAGAACACGTGTGCTATCTACTTCTATTCCATTTATTTCTAATCGTATTTGTTCGAAGAGGTATGAATAACCATTATTACACAGTTTCACTTTATCAGGTTCAGATATTGTTCCTTCTAAAAAAATAAAGCTCTCATGTAGATACGGATAAACATCTGTTTGCTGTACTGATATTCGTATTTCATCATTATTATTAAACGATGTTGTGTACGGTGTATATGAATGATATTCAATTTTCGTTATTTTAGAATCCGTCTCGTACCGTGAACTTATATCTAAAATATCACTTTCAGGCATTCTGTTGTAATTGATAACCTAGAGCTTGCAAAATTTTTTTATTTTTCAACGTCAATTTTTTTACTTTATTTGATGTTACCGGTACCACTTTAGCCTTATGACTAGTTGAACTGATCTGAAGTAGCGGATTTATATTGAATTTTAATCCCATATCAAGATCCGTAACGTTTAATATGTAACACGATTGTCAATGCCTCACTAAAATTGTTAATCAATTTATGATCTTGATCAACTAACTGAACGGTTATCGTATCAATATTTGTTTTATTCAATTTGTAATATATTAAATTTGACGGTGACTGTACTACTTTCGATCCTAACGTTTCACTAGGGAAAAACTCATAAATCGAATGACTTTGAAGATGGTTGTTGAATGATCCTTGAGCTATATTACACATTACTTTTATAGAATTAATTGTGTTTAAATTCATAGGTTTTTCCGATCTATGAGTAGATAAGAGTCTTTCATAATCTGGCTTATATTCTCGCTTTTCAAAACCCAATACAGGTGCCATGCTATGCGCAATCTCAAAGTGTAGTATTCCATTACATTTTATATTTGATCTGAAATCGTTAGGATCAACCGAAATGTCACATGTTAACTGAGTTTTGAATTTTTCATTATAAATATTTATTTGTTCCTTAACGTGATGCTTAATATCTTTAATTTCATAACATCCCTCTTCCAGTTTAATATAACACCACATACGATCATTATTATTATTATGATCACCCACTTCTATAGCAAATTTATTATTATCTTTATTGATATTCGGGAATGAATTAAATGTCTGCAAACATAACAAAGCAATTTCTGAGTCTTCGTAAAGGTTTATAGACGGAAAATAATTTGCAGATAATGTGGTTTTGTCCCCGGTTAAACTTAAAGTGACTGACTCGTACATTCTAATATCTGAGATATAAATTTAATAATGAAACTCGTGACGCTTAATATGCAGAGCAACGGTCAATGTCTCATTAAAGTTATCGATCGGATTATTGTTTTGATCAACTAACTGTACAGCTATTGAATTAATGACTGTTTTGTTTAATCTGTAATATATCAAATTTGGTGGCGACTGAACTACTTTCGATCCAGTTCTTCCACTAGGGAAAAACTCATATATTGAATGACTTTGAAGTTGATTGTTGAATGATCCATGTGCTATATTACACATAACTTTTATAGAGTTAATTGTGTTTAAATTAGCAGCTTTTCCCGAACGAAGATCAACATGTAATGGTCCATAGGTTCTCTTTTCAAATCCAAAAACAGATGCTATACTGTTTGGAACATTTAACTTTAGTCTTCCATTGCATTTAATGTATGTTCTAAAATCGACGTGATCAATAGATACGTTGAATGTTAGCTGTGTTCCCCATTCATTATTGAAGTGATATAACTCTTTCTTAATTTTGTTGTTAATATCTTCAATTTCATAACATCCTTCTTCCAAAATACATATAAACGTTTTTTGTTTATGCACATGATTTAATGACGGAATTACATCTATCTCCAGTCGGTTATTAGTTAAATTTATGTTTGGAAATAAATTTCGTGTTTTCAAATATAACAAAGCTATTTCCGAATCCTCGTAAACGTTAAGAGGCGGGAAATAATTCGTGGATAATAAAGTTGTGTTTTCAGTCAAACTTAATGTAACAGATTCATGCATAATAAAAATTCAAGACATAAATGTCCACAGTTGAATGAATTGAAATCTTGATAGTTAGAATAATTATATATTATTTTATACTTTTTAAAATAGTGTTGTAATTCAATTGGTGGAGGTAAATCACCAAAGCTATCAAAATATACTACTTTATCTTTATTTTTATGAAACGCTACCCAATGACTTCCATTACCTGAAGATATATCTAAGTTTAAAATACCACATTCATTTACATACGGTTTTTTAGGTAAGTTATCACGTGAAAACACTCCACGGAAATGATTGATTTTCAACTTTGTTATACATTTTATAATATCTTCTGACGAAAGCGGTCTGTTAGGTAGCGTATTTAACAGTTTTTTTTCCATACCTTGTTTTTGTTTAAATTTAAACCACTACCTTTTTTTCTTTTTGAATTTTGAATTGCATTATACACACTAGCACCTCCAGACATTAAGCTACCAAGTGCTGACAATCCCGCAAATATAGGTATTAAGGTATTAAGGGAATTACACCTCCTGTTTGTCTCGGTGATAAAATCAGTCTTTTGCTACCATTTTTTTTCTTAGACATTCTTTTTTTCTTTACTGCTATCATAAGATTTTTTATTTTTGTAGCACGTTTCTTTTTATAACCCATTCCTATTTTTCTTTTAGCTTTCATCGCGTTTGTTACTGCATACGCTACAATTTTCTCCTTTTTAGGAGTATCTATAGCTTTAAATCTTTCCCAAGCACGATTTTCTAACACTTCATCAGCTTTATGTCTATCGTTTAAATTTTTACTAGATGCATACACAATATCGTGATCACGACAAGCAGTATCCAGTGGATTTATTCCTATGTCACCACGATTTAATCTTTTTTTTAATTTTGTACCTGGCCCACAAAACTGATAACCTGGAACATGGGATTCAAACGGAAGACTATTTATAAGAGAGTTTACAATACCTTTACCAGTCTTTTTCAATTTACACTTTCGAGTTGAACGCATCTTCAATAACTGAATATAAAATAAAAATCTTCGAGTATTTATAAGAAAATGGATTTAATTGAACAGAAAGATAAATTAGAAATAATAAACGTAGATGTACAAATATCGAAAAAACCATCAAGACATGGTTCGTTATTACCTGATACTATACGTGCTATATTAGTTGGTCCTAGTGGATCGGGTAAAACAAATATAATGTACAATCTAATCACACATGAAAACGGGTTAAGATTTGAAAATATTTATTTATACTCTAAAACCTCTAATCAAGAAAAATATGTTTTGTTAAAAAAAATAATGGATGATATACAAGGTGCTAATTTGTTCATATTTACAAACGCAGATAAAGTTATAAAACCTAACTTAACTAAGAAAAATTCTATTATAATTTTTGATGATGTAATATGTGACTCACAGTCTGTTATTAGAGAATACTTTAGCATCTGTAGACATTCAGGTGCTAGCTCCGTATTTTATTTAGCACAAACATATTCTAAAATACCAAAACAGTTGGTAAGAGATAACTCAAACTTTTTAATAATTCTGAAACAAGATGATATGAATTTACGTCATATATTCAATGATCATTCATCGACAGATATGGATTTCTCAGAATTTCGGAAAATTTCTCATTTATGTTGGAATCAAAGTGATTATGGGTTTATGGTTATTGATAAAACTCGAGAAATGAATGAAGGAAGATATAGATGTGGTTTTCATACGTTTATTAAAATAAAATAATTATATATAATATATATATATATATAATGTGACATTGTTATTATCTACATAGTCTTGCCAGTGGTCATACGATACAGTAATATTGAGTTTATTATTTACTATGAACAAAGAAAAAGTTTTGCTGAAAAATTTAATAATATCAAAAAAAAATATTAAACGAAAAATAATGGAAATGAAACGTGGTATTATAGATTCAGATAACTATTTCCGTGAAGCATTTAAACCAATAACTGAACCACTCAGTACAAAAATAGAAAAAAATACATCGTGTAACTTACAACTAGCTGATTATAAAAATGCAGAAACCTCATACACTAGTGGAGAAAATGAAGATGATGAATTAAATTCGACATTTGTAAATTTTTTTGAACGTCCTAAATCACAACGTTATGATAAATCTTATGGTTTACATTATGATAGAACTAGTGATTCTTACAAAATAGGAGATTACTCTGTAACTTTTAGCCATGGTAACTTACAGCTGCTGAATAAATACTATCCATGGACATTAGGACTACAGTCTTTATTATGTGAGAAAGAATCAAAAAATACAACTATACAAGATATGGAATCTTATTACGATATTTTGAAAACTTCTCGAGTTCATTTAAAAGCGGATGGGAAACCAAAAACCTCTAAGTTTCATAAATGGGCGACCGTTGTAAAACCTCTCTACGAAAGAATGAAGAAAAACAGTTAAACGAAGAAATAGTTAAGATTAATAACTCTAGAGCTCCTCGGATAAGCTTTAAACAATTAAACGAACATTTATCTAGTTCGAGTGCTAAACGTAGTAACGTTCATAATAATACAACCATAACAAATGAACCATTTGATTTTAACCCTACAGCAAACAGTTCTATGTCTGTAGATCCTCCAGTTGAAAAGATGTTTAATTTTACTGCATCACCACATGCTAAGAAAGGTTCTGGTTTATATAAAGATGTAATACCTCAAACACAGTTAGTTTATTATGATGATCCAAATGAATTAGTAACTAGATTAAATCTTTTAACATCATCACAAAGAGTTGGTAATACTGGCGTTAGTAATGAAATCATATCTATTTTAGAAGAATTACGTGAGAGGAATTTATAGTATAATGGCAACCTTAGAGGATATAGCTAATGAGCTACATCGACCAGCGAGAAAAATATTTCCTAGACGTAGCGTAGTTACACTGTTTAAAGATGATCTCTGGCAAGCTGATTTAATAGACATGCAGTCACATTCTAGACAAAATAAAGGTTTTAAATTCATTTTAATCATAATTGATACATTTACCAAGTATGTATGGGTAGAAGCATTGAAAAATAAAACAGCGGAGGAATGTACAAAAGCTATGTTTAATGTATTGAAAAAAGCTAATCCAAAATTGTTACAGACAGATAATGGTACAGAATTTTATAATAATCAATTTCAAGATTTAATGAAAAAATATAAAATTAAACATTATAGTTCATTCAGTGTCATTAAGTGTTCAATTTGTGAACGTGTAATACAAACTCTTAAAAATAAAATATATAAACATTTTACTGCAACAGGTACATGGAATTGGTATAATACAATATCAAAAATTATACAAAACTATAATAATACAAAACATAGAACAATTAAATGTACACCAAGTGAAGCTCGAATGGATGCAAACAAAATTAAACTTAACACACATACAAATATCAAAACATTATACAAACCAAAATTTAAAATTAATGACAAAGTAAGAATATCTAAATATAAACATATATTTGATAAGGGATACACACCAAATTGGACGACAGAATTATTTACAATTTCAAAAATTTTACATACAAATCCAGTAACGTATCAATTAAAAGATGAATCGAACAATATAATCTTAGGTGGTTTTTATGAACAAGAAATTAAATTAACTGATTTTCCAAACACCTTTCTTGTTGAACGTGTTATAAAAAAAGTTGGGAATAAAATGTTTGTCAAGTGGTTAGGTTTTGATACAAGTTATAATTCATGGATAACGTTGTCAGATATATTAAAATAAAATTTTATGTTATATTATTTTTTATCTTAGTATTATATTTTACCTTTTCACTGTTTTTCTTTGATAACAATAAAAATTTGTTTATTTACATGAAACATTTAACAATTAAAACATTATATAATACTGATAGATAGCGCTTTTTGTTTATTTCGATTGCGGATATATAAAGTTTTTTAATTTATAGTGGCCATAAGCCAATGTATTAATCCCATCATCCATTATATAACGTTTATCATCGTTAGCACTAAGAACAAGCTTAGTCATAGTTTTCGAATGGACAATATGTTTATTGGATTGAATAAAATTCATTTTTCTATGAGTTTGTTTATCCTCAACAGTTATATGGTTTATAAATGCATTTAATATATCCATGTAATTTTCAAATTTCATGTGATTTTTAATTATATACTTTTTTACACCTTTTGCTTTTTTTTCCACAACACTATGTACAGTTTTATACGCATATAATTTCGGTCTTAATGAGACAAATTCTTTTAGAATTATTCCTTTCATTTCATCCTTAAAATATCCGGGTTGATTTTTATGAGTCTCACTGAAACAATAATGGTCTTTAGGATAATTAGATGTATCAAAATATGGTAGTAAACTATTTTTTAAATCATCGAAAAAATTTGTTGTTTGGATAGCGTATACCAACGAATCAGTATCTGAATACAAAGAACTAATTTTAGCACCATATTTATTTTTCATTACATTATAATGAAAGTCATACATAAATGTTTTTGAAACATCTAAAATTGCGAATCCTACATAAATTGCCTTGTCAAATTTAATGATTTCCTTACGCTGATGAATAGCCATAAGATTCTCAGTGTATATAGTTCTGTCTTTAAAATTAGTTTTAACCATTAATTTCCTAGCTTTTTTTGCTGATGAAACAAGTTTTATAGAAGTTCTTGCGCGAACATTTTCCATACATTTACCGAAAACGCTATTGATTAACAACTTCCAAAAATTTTTTTCAAACTCGTTTTTAGCTTCAACTCTCATAGTTGTACACAATTCAATGTATGATGCCATCCATTTGCTTTGTGAAAAGCTAATAGCTCGATGAATTTTTGTCACTTTAATACCGTTTAAAATCGCCTGTTTTAAGTTTTTATAATGTACTATATAGTTTTTTTTGATGATAATGTAGTAAGCAATTTCTTAGCTTTAGAATTAGGAGGACACTCATTAATGGGTAAAAATGGGAAATCATTATGACTTTTATGTAAATACTTAGGGTACTCGATATCGACTTCTAATATATACCCAACTTCTGAATCATCAGCAATTTTAGTGACATCGATATTGAGATCATTAACCCACTCAAAATCTTTGAAAGGCAATTCTGTTAACATAGATTTACCATACAAATTTACACAGTCAAGATATGTAATCCATGTGATTGGTTCATTCGAATTATAGTCCAGTCCTTCAATATTTGGTATATTTGCTTTAACATATCTTTTAGTTGATTGACAAATGCCCCCCTGGATTGAGTTTTCAAAAAAGAGGAGCATGTTGTAATCCTTTAACCTTTCCAATTTTACCTTAGTGTACTTAAGCATACAATCAAAAGCAAATCCAGGAGCAGTCATGTAATGAGCAGGATCTAATCTGAGAGTAGATAAACATAAGTCTCTAAAATTTTCAAACACGTCAGCCAGTATGGTAACGTCAGTCTTTAAATAAAGATCGCTATACTCACCTAAAGTCTTTATATCGAATGTTCGCCATATATTTTTAGCATGCATTTAATCTTTATCGCTTATTTTTTTGTCTGTCAAAGAGTTATAAAATTCAGACTTTGATGGTAAAAAAGTATCATCTAATTTACTCCAACTATCAACATATTCATAAGGGAAGATTCCTTTTTGAGTGACTTGATCTAATGCTTTCATGGAAAAATTTTTAAGAGTTTCTCTAAACCTCAACTTATCTTCAGATAAATTTAATGCAAGTTTACTTAATGATTCGCTCATGAAACGGAATGTATCGACAAATTTAATACTAAATCTATGTGCGATTTCTTTACTAAAGGATATATATTTTTCTGACGAATTAGGAATAACGTGAATATCTTTATCATTACAACCAAGTTCCCGAATTATGAAATGACTATCGTACGATAAATTATGGAAGAAAATTGGTACGAATGAGGGGTTAATTATTTCAAAATTACATTGAAGACAAAGACATTGTCTATATTTACCAGTAAAATGACAGTGATCTCGAACTTTAATTAAATTATTATTTTTAAAATGTCTCGAACATTTTCCGCAAAACTTAGTATTTTTAAAATTACTTTCTTCTTCTTTAGTTAATTTATTCATCGGTTTATTTGTTTGATAAATTTTATTAATATTATTTCCAATAACAATCATATTTTCCATAAATTTTTTTGCAGCATTTTCACCTCTATAAATTACCACCTTTCTCGGAATTTTGAACTGTTTTACTAGTTCTTTTGATATAACATCATAGTTAACTTTGACATAAAACCCATAGCTCATAATTTCATGTAAATGTGTAGCATAAGTTTTAGATTTTTCGCATCTATTAAATTCACTAGACTTATTTTTAGGAGTTAAAATACATTCAAAATCTGCATAAATAACAATTGGTATTCTCTGTGTATTTTTATAGTTTTTAAAATAAATAAAATCATCATCCCCCTTTTCAAACATTATTGGTCTCCCTAATTGGTTCTTTCTACAATTATGCTGGTGTTCACTCAACCCTTTCTTACCCCAAAGTTTGCTTTTACATGGCTTTTCACTAAAAGTAGTAAAACATCTTTTACAGATAATTAATCTGGAACAGTTTTTAGTTTTCTGACTTCTAATAAATCTTGAAAAATTTTTTATATAACAATAATGTGATGTGTTTTTATTATTAAACAAAAGTAGATCAAAATGTTTTTTTCTTTCAGTATTACAAATATATAGAGGGAAAATGTGTTTTTTATCATTTAAACTATAAATATTAATTGATACATTATTTATACGTTCAAATTTTTTTATCTGACTGATTGGTGTAGGAAAATCTATACATTTAAAATCTAAGCCACTTTTTTTTCTAACATTTCAAAATATTTCTTATTAAAATAAGTTTTATTTGAACGATTATCAAACTTTGATAGTATTGAATATTTAAAACATTTAACATCATTATTTTTTACATTTATGACTGCTCTTTTATCTTTGATATATTCAGGAAGATCTAGATACGTTCCTCCTCTGAGAGGATTTACTATATTAATTCTCAATTGTAATGCATCTATTGTTTTAAGTGACCAGCCAGAAGCTTTTGCTAAAAAATCATCTTCTTCACTTAATAATTTATTGAACATCCCATTCAGTAATTTATTAAAATCAGAGGAATTACATGCAAGTGTATTAGAGGTTTTAAATGCTATATCCTGTACTTCTTGTGTGATAATTCGTTCATATACACTATCTACATATAAATTAAATTTTATAGATGTTTGTAGACATGATTCCTTTAACTTTGAAATTATTTTGTCTAAAGTATAGTTAAAAAAAAGTGTGTAGTCTAAATTAAATTATTCTTAACTATAAAAGTTTTTGAACATTTTTTAAATCTTTCAATTTCAAATATTCCTTCATCAGCATATGTCATTCGCTGACGTTTTGTCACCATTTTTCTTTTCATAATTAAGCTGAAAATAAATTAAATTAAAAAAAAAATATAATAAACAATAATAATATTGTAATCACTTTATTAATATAAATCATACAATATTTAGCAAACCTAAGCAACTAGTTTTAAAAAAAAGAAATTAAAGAACTTAATTATTATTTAATAAATCATATAGGTATGATAAATGCGATATACAACTTTGTTGACATCGATAACCTATATGATTTGATTCGTCATAATCAGCTTTAATTTCCTTTTTTTTTTTAATAAATTTTCCCTAGTCGACTTCAGGTTTGCTTTTCTGATTTTAATATTAATATCGTAAATCATTTTTTTAAATTTTTTCTCTTCTCTTTCACCATATTTCTCATTTTCAGCCTGTCGTCTCAATACTCCATTAATTTCTTTTTCGATGTATGATGTCATGTTTCTGTAAATTATATAGATTTTTGCAAACTATCTGCTAGTAATAAAATATTAAAATAGTAACACACATCATCATTAAATAATAATTGTTTTTATTTTTACAAGCAAAAAAACATAGCTATAAACATAAAATTAAAATCATAATTTCTTAGAAAAGTAAATGTCATGAAATGTTTGAGAACGTATCATCATATCCATACTATATCTTTCTCCATAACAGATTTCCATTTTTCTAACATAATCAATATATTTATTACCATATTTATTAAATATTTCTCTTTTTTTTTCTTTTAAAGAAAACAATTTATCTCTTAATTGATTGATTTCAAATTCATTTGATGATGAACATATCCTGATTAAATAAATGTTATGTTTTATTTCTTTAATTTTTTTATTAATTTCTTTCGTTTCTAATATATTATTTTTATTATCTTCAATATTCCCTAATCTTAATGATTCCATGGTTTGTAAATTATATTGATATTTATTCATAAGTTCATCTTTGTTTTTTGAATCCATTGTCTGTAATATTATTTCAAATTCATTAATGTTAATACACAGTATGTTAAATCGTAGAAACATAGATGGAAAAATCTAATTATAAAATATGTTAAACAACTGTATTGTATATAATTTAATTTTTATCTAAATTAAATGAACTTTATAAAAAGATATAATCATGAAGATTAAAATGCAGGTACACATATTATTATATATTACTTATAACTGTGTATTTGTTGTATACTAAATTTATTTTTTCTCCTGTCTAATATCAAATGAATACATACAATTCGTTATAGATAGCTATATTTTTTATATCTAATAGCAGACAGTCTTATTGAATACTCATTAGAATTAGAATATTATACTACCTATTTCAATTATAAAAACTTAGCTCAAATTGAGATATTTTTATGTAAATATTGAATATTATACTATGATAATATAACATTTTTTTATATTATTGATATCAAATATTATAAAATAATTAATATCGCGTTCGGTGATAATATTAAGCGGTGATAGTGCTAACTGTTCTATGGTGATAGAGACGGTATATATTTTAAGGTTATGTTCATTAATAGTAGATTGCTGATGTGTAATAAAATGTAATTACTATCTAGTGATTACTATCTTATAAATATGATGTTAACATTTTATCATATAAACATAGATAATATTATCATAAAACTATATTATTATAATGATGATGTGTTTAAATCATTGTTATTCAGTTTCTAGTTTTTTTTTTTAAAAAAATAGGAGTAAAGATTAAAAGTTTTAATAAAATAATAAAATAGGTACTTACATAGTTAGTGTTGAAGTATTCTAAGTCTGACTGTTGACTGTTTTCTGAGTCTGGCTGACGGTTGCTATTGCTGTTGAAGATGTTTTTACGTTTTTGATGGTCGGCAACTGTTTTGCTGGAGAGTCGAGGATGGTTGCTGTTCTGATAGCTTCTTGGTCTGTTAGTGCTGCTGGTGAACTGATGATTTTATGTTTAAAAATTCGGTGTTTTATACTAAAGTTTAACCCTCTCTTTGAACGTTGAGTATTAGGTACCTCTCATAATCCTGAGGTGATTGTACATTATATTACTTAATACCATTCTCTTTTGTCCATGTAAGAACATGTTTGTAGTCTTTCATGCAAATTCTTATTACATTATTATATGAGAAGTCTATTTGAATATATACATTCTAATTTATTTTAAATTATATTTGATATTTTAACCAGTTCATATAATGTCATGTTCATATATAATCATTTTTTTTTTTTTTGGAAATGTTTTTTCAGGTCATTGCTATTAACCTTTAACGTTTTTATATCTGAAATCCGGTTCATACTAATTATTTTTTTGATTCTGATAAATGTTAATATTATATATATATATATTATACTATTATTATTGTTCATATTATTAAAAATGTTTGTTGAAAAGTCTTTTGAGGTCATTAACGTTGTTATATCAAATCTGATTTTCAAGGCGGGTGATTATTTTAGATCCTGTTTCTTTAATAATTCATATAATGCCACTTGTGTTCATGTAAAACAAGTTTGTAGAAATGGTTTTCAAGTCATTGCTATTAACATTAGCATTTTACATATAAAATTATTGTGGTAGTGGCTAATATCTGTGTATAAAAAGCCAATGTAAAACCATTAACCTTCATCAGTCTCAAGATTTCAATTCAGTCCTCAACACAGTATACAACGCAGCTCAAAAAATGTCTTATAGAACATCAATTATTTCTTCAGAATCAGAGGTAAGTAAAGTTTTTTTAAAAACCAAATAACAAATTGTAGGTCAGTCGTAACACTACTCAACGTTATGGTTATAATTATTAAGAAACATAAAAAATAAAATATGTTTCTTTTAGATATCGGTTATAAAACCACTTGTACATTTTTTAAATAAAAAAAAAATATTATTTTTATGATCCATAGAATGAACATTTCAGTGAATCCGTTGACTCTAAAGCTAAACCGTTAGCATCAACATCTAAAACAAAAACCACTTTAAAACGTGGTGTTGAGAAGACGAATGAAAAAAAATCTACAAATAAGAAGCAGATGAAAATGGTTAGTTAAATTATTTTTTATTATAAATAAAATATATATATAAATTATATTTTTCATTTATAGAATGCATCATACAGAGACAATGTTGGTGATCGTTTAAGATCAGAAGAATATGATGAGGAAGTTTTCAATTCGCTAACTTTTCGACAAGGTGACGGTTTAATTACGATAAAAACTACATTTGAGGAGAAGCCAATAGATTACTGGGTGATAACACATTATAAATGTTCAAATATTGAAAATGTTCCGGTTAAGGATAGGTAAATAATTTATAATTAATTTACTTTTTTTAAACTATTGTTAATCTTTTTCAATAGGTATTTTTATTATCACTTCATTTCATGATTTAAAAAAATAAATAAATATAATTATAGGTGGAAGTTTAGTGAAGCTGGTGTTAAGTTGTATACAAGCGAAAAGTCAAAAGACCAGACATTGAATGTAAGCTTGAATCAGACCATGCAGTCAATATTTGACACGATGCTACAAGACCCAGGACGTCGTACAATCAAAAGTAAAATAATAGGCTAATTATTATATGTTTATTTTAAAAATGAGTTTTTTATTGAATAAACAATACAATATATTATATAAATATTTGTTTATTTTATACTATTAAATCCTGAAGTATTAAGCCTGACATTGTATTAAAATGGTATTGTAATATTTCATATAGGAATGATGTGTCATTGTTTTGCAGATGAGTGTAATAACTAAAATCATAGTTTTGTATATACTGGTTTGTGAATTCATTTCTCTGGCAACTGATCAACGGACATCGTTTTTTATTAGATCGTAAGCTGTGTTAAATGTAGCTTGGTAACTTGGTAGACGTTTCTGTTTTTCTGCAATGTAGAGATCTACACAATGTTGAAGCTGTTTAAGTCTACATAAATCTATATGTGATAAAGTGATATAATCATCATTGATTTGTAAAGTAATTGAACTCTGCTTAACATTAGTTGAATATGTAAAGTTATCAGATATTTTTGTTCGTCTACATCTGGTGTGTAAATTATTAGTAATTGAAATGTAATTAGATTCAGACATGAGTGTAAACCATTGTTCTAAGTTTAAAGTAATTATCTTCTTTGATAATTTACATTCTAATAACACAATAATCGAAATTTGTTTATTAATTAATAGTCCAACCGTAACACTCTTCTTACTATAAGGACGAATGTCGAAAGTTGATTTGGATACGATTATAGGTAGAACCATGATGAATAATATTTATAATAATGTTTCAGATACCTACCAATGTAGAAAATCTGGTATAATGTAACTGATGGAACATATACTTTGAACTGAGGTTTTTTTCCTCTGTTAACATATTATATACTAAATCTTTCATAAATGAAGAAAAAAAAAAATGTGAACGTACAGTTCAGTAGATTAGTGCATAGTAAAGAGGGTGGGATATTTATACCTATACTTACTTACCTGAAAACATGACATTATTTTAAATTAAACTTAACGCACTAATCCACTGAGCTATACGTCCACGAGATATTAGATTAAAAACTAACACATATAAGTTGTTTATAATATTTTTTTTATTTATTACAACATATAATGAAAGAACATGATTTAGCAAACGGTGTTGTAGGACCTAGTTTCACAATTACAAATATATTCATTGTTACAATATTTACCTAACACTTTTTGAACAAACTGATTTCCCTTCATTAATAATACATATATACACTTTGGATTATATCTGCAATGTTCAATCCAAACGTCATCTTCTCGTTTCCAATTATGAAGAATAAGTCCACAGCAAAAGCATTCGACGATATCTTCTACTCCTGTATATTTTAACCCACATTCAGCTAGAGCATATTTATTTTGAAAACAATTTAAAGGAAAATGTTCGAAAGATCTTAATCTTGAATAAATTGAAGTATATCCTGGATGGGTTGGAACTGAATTATTTCGTATACGATGAACTAATGATTGAAAATCGCTTGTAAGTTTTGGTAAATTCATTTCTTTAATTAATTTAAATAATAACTTGAAAAAACACAACTCGAATACACGACGGATCAGCAGTAACTAAATGTAAAATTATTAACTTGCAACTAAATAGTAGAAATTAATATATAAATTTTTAAAAACTAGAACAGTGTAACCAACATGATTAAAAACATAAAAACAATCTCCCTGTAATTTTTATAAAAATTAGCGATATTTGATTGAAAAAATTAAAAAAAACGGGGAAAAGCTGGCTGTGAACATACAAATATATACTACTGTCTTGTACGGTCTGCATACTACTGGCTTGCTCCCAGGCACTTCTACAATATCCATCTTGACCAACGAAGTACACCCGAGTTCTTCCAACCCAGCAGCAAAAGAATCCCGATATTCGTCCACTAACTCTTGCAACTTCGCCCTTTCATCGGCCTTTACGTCTTCATCCACATATTTGAACTCGTCCAGACTTAGTGTCGCACGCACAACTTCGGTCTCTGCACTGACCACATGCAGACAGTCAAACTCACTGTCAAGCGTCATGACTGTAGTGTCCGACAGTTTGTTCACGACATTCGCCTCTGTGAGTACCAGCTGTCCTCCAGCCTTATGGTATGCTACTGCGGGCGAGTCCAACCAATTCCTTCCCACGATAATGTCCGGCCTTTGTACGTCATCCGGCACAACCAGAGCCACTACAGATCCGGCGTTGACACCATCAACGACGATCTCGGTTAGTGCTTCACCGACAGTCTCGAGTGCTGGTACCACGGTACTTCCTACACCGTATAGCGGTTTTGCCGACGGATGAACGTTCAGTCCACATTTGATTGCGACTGTCGATTTAAGCAACGTAAAATGACTCCCGGTATCCAACAGTACAATGAATTCGTGCCCGTTCACGACTCCAATCTTTTGATACGGGTGGTGCCCTTCGACACTTTTTTGTTCAACGACAGCGTTAACTTGTTGTAAGTTCGGCAGTTGTTTCTCATATGCCCAACGACACCACAGTTGTAACACGTCATTGGTTTACGCCTCGTAGGGCAATCGCGAGAAAGATGACCAACCTTGTGGCAGTTGAAACAGCTGCCACGTTCGATGTAATCACTCGTTTTATCTTGCTGTCCGGAAGTCTCAAAATTCGTTTTCTGTTCGATAGGTACTGCACGCCTCCATGTCTTCTTATCACTTTGAGTATCGCTCGAGGACTGGTTCCGCGGGCCTGTATTATACTTGATCGTGTCTTTCGCCTTAGTCGGGCGTTCCGCCTTTGCACTGGATCTTCGCAGTGAATCCGTCCTCTCCCAGTCCAGAATGTCTGCCAAAAGGTCATTTTCGTCCATATGCACCTTGCCTAGTGCATACATCGCCAGGTCACGGGAATATAATCCTTGAATAACATGATCGCGCACTTCATCGTACGGCAACGAGAGATCTCGACAAAGTCTTACTTTCGACTGGAAATAATCCATCAAATGCTCGTCCTTCGCTTGGTACCGTCTGCGCAAGGCTTCCCACCTATCCAACATGCGCACGGCACGAATGAACGTCGCATGGAATTGTGTTTTGAAATCTTGCCAGTCTCCGAACGTACGACCTACAAACCAATCTTTTGCCGCACCTTGAACGTTCGCGCGCACGAACTGGAGCCGATACGCAAAAGGCCAACAATTCAGGTTCGCGACGCCCTCAACCAATGTCAGCCAATCGGCTGCAACATGAGTCGTTTCCCGACCACTAAACACACCGACGGTTTTATCTAGGTCCGGTAACACACGGAAGTCTAAAGCGGGTCGACGCGAGCTCGTTTCCGATAATGATCTGTCATCAGATACACTCATATCGATAATCTTAGCGTTCACGTCACTCGTCACAGTCGCTTCAGTGACTCGTTTCCGTAATTCTTCAACGAGAGCAACAAGCTCATTGTATGTCGGCGCCTTTGGCATTTGCGACGCTTGATCATCCATGACAAGCAACGACACTATCAATGACAACAACAATAACAACACCGGCCGCGGTCGTAACGATACCGTCTGGTGATAACGGTAACCGTAATGGTACACACGGGTGCCAACCGTTGCAATTCTAACCTAACTTAACGCGACGACACGACGAATACGACGTACAACGAACGGCGAATAAGCACGTGAACAACGATCATCGACTTAACAATTCCGAATTTTGACACAACACTCGCACTACGTTCTTCAATCCGAATCCCACTTCTGAAATAATGTTAACTATAGGCGCACAGACTAACACGAATTAATTAACAGAACAACTTTATTAACAATATTAACATCAATCTTATTAGTTATCACACTCTGACGGCCGCTCCGGCGCGCACGGTCGACAACCAACAACTAACTACAATACTCTAATACACAATACTCATCGTGCACCCTAGCGGCTTGGATGTTATCAAAACTAATTAATTTTAGTAGAACCATAAATGATAATTTTTTAAGAACAATATTAAACGTAATTTACCAGTAGTTTTGCTTCTTTTTTCTGTGTATCGTACGTTATACTTTTAGCATTAAAGAGATTGGACATATTTTTGTCGTTGTTGTATTTGAAATAAAAAAAAACTATATTATTATTATTATTTCATATTATTTATCGTTTGAGATTTTGTTATTCTGTTGACATTTTTGATTTTTTTATTATTTGTCATCCTTTTATATGATTAAATCGTTACCTTTTGTATTTTTTTAGACAATTTAATAAATAGATAGGTATTAAATTTAAATAATATATTATAAACAGTTACAAAATCATTGAAAGTTTATAATATATAATTATATTAATATTATAACATGATACGTATGTGTAAAAGACAAACCGAAAAATAATAAAAAGGCAATGTTGGCATTCTTATAACAACGGAAAAGCGGTGATGGTCAAAATAAACTGGGCTATTTAGTAATAACTAATAACCCATTTGTCAAGAAATTTAATTTTGCCCGTATCGTATTATACAGTTGCATTTTTCGATTAATATCGAAAAAAAAAATACCATCTGAACGAACTATAGCTTGTACATAACAATAAAATAATAAATACTCGAGTGCTAGTATATAAAAAACAAACAAACATTTTCATTTTTATTTTTTTATACCACCTACCATTTAGTCAAACGTTTGCAACAGGGAAAAAAACGAGTAGCTGGGGAATAGCTCGTATGCCGAAGGCGAGACGTTCAAAAGCGATGTTAACACAAACGATTAAGTACTCGGCAATTCGGAATGTTATTAAAAATATTGTATAATAGGTTTTAAGTATGTTATGTGGTAAAATAATGAAGAAAATAAAACGTTATTCACCGATCATTATAGTTGTTGACAAAACACTTATTTTATGGGTAGGTAGTTATTGTTCTATGGACTAGATATTCAAGTCAAATTTCAAATACCATACATATCCAAAGAGTCCAGTCTAAAATCCTTCGTATCATTTTCAAAAACTCCATTCTATGTTTCAAATAAATCCTACCACTCTGATCTATAGTCACGGAACTAACCAAACTACATTACAAACGCTTCATTTACCGATTATATCGTCAACCCAATCTACTTATTTCTCAACTAACATCCATATCCATACCTGGTAATCTTCAAAAGAAATTCAAAAGTAAATACAGTGGTGTTGTGACTTGCTCACATGAGTATATAATTCATTAGCTTTTGAAAAATGAAAAATGATGTAAATAAATATTTAAAAAAAAATGTAATTGTAAGTGCATATATAATATTAATTATCTATTGATGAAGTACCTCCACTAGGAGGTCTCTTCACTCTGTGTTTCCTGTGTGTATTTAAAAATTATAAATTCAGCTAATTGTTCAACATTTTGTAATAGATTGCCTAGTAAAAAAAAAAATAAAAAAATAAAGACATTCAAGTCATTTTCTAACATGCGCATATCGTATATCGATATAACCTACGTAAATCACTTAATAGTTATTGAATTAAAATCATCATAACGTTTCTTAATTTTTAAATCTAAAATAACGAAAAGAGTATCACTGTTATACTATAATTTATTTGTTGTTTCAAGAAGGACTGTTGTGAAATTTACTATTTTATAATTTTCAACACTAGGCTTAACGTTTTTTATGGCAATGGACAATGGTAACGTTCCCGCTACACTACTCATGAAGTGCCTCAACACTTTTCCCAGCTGCTTCACTCTGTGTCATCTTAATTGGTCACTGTACTTTACCCATTATAATATTGCATCATCAACAAAATATACCGAGAGTAGTTTTGCATACAAATAATTTAATAAATTAATTATTCGGTCACCTCACTACTTAAACAAAAAATGTAATGAACTCTGTTTTAGCGATTTCGAACTTTCTATGTTCCTCTTAAACACTGTTGTCACACTTTAAGTATACCGGCATTATTATTTGTTGTCTCTTCGGATTCCGTAAGGCGTCAAAAAAATAAACGAATAAATCTCGTGTCTGATCATCATAATAATATTATCTACGTGATTTGTTACATAACTCGTTACATTCCGACAGTGGGATAGGCAGAGGGGGTTTTGGATATTTATCCCCCACCCTCTTATCATTAATATTCTGTAAACGTATTATTTCTAGTGTTTGAAGTATGAAATATTTCATGTGAAATATTTCACTACATGGTGAAATATTTCACAAAAACGTGAAACATTGTATTTTTTTTTTTAAACAAATTATAACGATTGTTATTTATCAATTATTAATAGTACAGACAGTACAGTCCATGAGTTCTTGGTATAATCATTGTTATTAATGCAATGAGTGCCGTGGTTGACATATTATACTATTTATACTATATTAGGGTCTTGTTTTCGGCTGTTTATAGCAAAAATTGGTTTTTTCCCTAATAATGGCTTATCGTCGATGACGATGCAAGGATGGTTCTATTATTGTGAATTGTTAGTTATGGTGAATAGACGTCTGACGACAGTAGTGTACTTATAGACATTTAATATTTATCATATAATCTTTTAATTTTTATAATAATTATTAGTGTACGAACGTTTATCGACATAGTACGTGTTGTATTGTATGCCTATGTAGTATAGCATATGTCATCATGGGAAAACATAGTGCAAAAATACATAAAGTGTTTAGAGAATTGAGCGACAAAAAACAAAATAATACTATTAAAAAAACTTGTAATTATTGCAATTGGACCACAGTTAAAAACGCAACTCGTCAATTAAACCACATTTTAAAGTGTAATAAATGCCCAAAAAATATAAAAGACGCCTTTCAATCGGATTCAAGTATGTATAAATATTATTTTTTAAATCTATCAGTTACTGTTACATTTATAATATGGTAACGTTAAAACGTTTTTGAATCCATGAATACCACTTTCTTACTGATAGTTAATAGT
Source organism: Diuraphis noxia (assembly GCF_037042655.1). Classification (NCBI taxonomy): domain Eukaryota; kingdom Metazoa; phylum Arthropoda; class Insecta; order Hemiptera; family Aphididae; genus Diuraphis; species Diuraphis noxia. The sequence goes on along the minus strand of NW_028301713.1, from coordinate 6,509,701 downwards.
TTCAGTGATTTTATTTAATGAAAAAAAATATAATGTTATTAGTGGATTTAAAACCGTTGTAAACTTATAAGTTATAAGTTTATAACGTCACCACTCACCACTCGCCATGTAAAATTGTACAATTGGACATTATAGTGGCTATAGCCTTTAGGTACGGACGGTACGGTGTCTAGATGTCCAGATATATTTTTTTTTTAAATGCATATTATAATTTATATTATATAAAATATATTACCTACATTAATAAATTATTAACCTTTATTTATTTTGAAACTTAACATATTATTGACTTAATATAGTTTTTAATCTTACTTTTCTATAAATCATGTGAGTTTCATGACTAAAAACATAACTTCACTAATAATACAATTTAATCAACTAACAATCAAAACTTTAAGTAGGTACCTATTTAGTTATTAGATTGAATCTACACACATATTTGTAGACCACACTTAACATAAATCAATACAAATATTATAAAACTGCTTTGCAAATATTAGTTAGGTATTTAGTATTAATAACAAAAATTAGTCATAATAATATAAATTATAATACATATAGATATATTTATCAATTATCATATTTGTTATTGTATTATTGATAAAAACTAAAAATGTCTACAAATTGACCAATTCAGGCCATTTAAATCATTTTTCAATTTGCAATTAAATTAAAATTAAATCTTTTCAAATCAATAAATTTTTATGTACTTATGTAGTTATGTCACATAAGTTATGTGCTAAGGCTCTTATTCAGGACATTAGTACAAGTTTCCAAAAGCAAATTGGTATTATCTTTATAAAATCACTATCAGCCAATACTCAATAGGTATATCTAGTCACCGTAAAGCCTATAGGCTATAGGTATTGTAAATTGTAATCCTGATAATATAAATTATAATGATATATTCTTTGTAATTAATAGGATCTTTCCAATCAGTGAATGATGTGGAAAATACTGATGATACCATTGAAAACAATATATGTGATGAACCTAAGCCAACTTCAAGTTCAAATATTTGCAACACGTTGGACTCTTGGATCACTAATATTAGTACCACGTCCACTCCTAATAAAGAATTTGAACGAATAAGGGATAGTACTTCATCTGATACAAAATGCTTGTCTGCAAGTTCTTTTACATCATCTACTTTGAGTAATATTTCCACGATGCAAACATTTGTTGATAAAGTAACTAAGGATGAAAAATTATAACTAGACTCAATGTTAGCAAAAGCTATTTATGCAAGTGGATCACCTTTATCACTTCTTGATAATATTTATTGGAAGAAACTGTTTGAAAAAATAAGGCCAGCTTATGTATTACCTTCTTCTTATCAACTATCGAATAAACTTTTGGACAGTGAAGTTAATGGTATAAAATGTTTTGTTGAGAAACTTATTGTTGGATCACACTGTCTAGGGTTGATGTGTGATGGATGGTCGAATATTAGAAATGAAAGCATTATTAATTTTGTAATAACAACACCCAAACCTGTGTTTTATAAATCTCTACCCACATTAACTGAAAGACATACAGGTAATTATATGGCAAAAGTAATGATAGAAATTATTGAAGAAGTTGGACCAGGAAAAGTATTTGGAATAGTAACTGACAACGCTGCTAATATGAAAAAAGCTTGGCGAGAAATAAATAATAAGTATGAGCATATTACAACATATGGTTGTGTTGCGCATGCATTAAGTTTATTAATAAATGATATTATATCTTTGAAATCATTTCAAAAAGTAATAAAAGGTGGAGTATCAATTGTCAATAACATTAGAAGACGACACGTCTTACATGCAATATTTAATGAAAAACAAAAAGAATCGAGTATAAATAAAAAAAAATCATTGATGTTGCCTGTTCAAACCAGATGGGGTTCAGTAGTAGTTTTTCTTAACAGTCTTTTAGCTAATAAACAAATAATACGACTCTTAAACATAGATGAGCGGTGTGAAGAAGACATTATACCAAATGTGAAACAATTTATAAATAATGATACATTTTGGGACCGTATAAAAAATTTACATAATTTTTTAAAGCCCATAGCATACTGGATTACAAGAATAGAAAGTGATTTACCACAACTCAGTATTGTTCCAGAGATATTTGTTAAAATTAAAAAACAATATGATACTTGTATAAAAAATGTTTCTTGTTTTGAGACTGAAAAAAATATAATTAAAAATAAAATTCAATCAAGAAAAGAATTTAGTGTTCAACAAATTCATTTAGCTGCAAATGTACTACATCCAAAGTATCGTGGAAATAATTTGACTGCAGATGAAAATATTGATGCTGCTACATTCATTCATAGACTATCTACAATATGTTTGGATATTGATGAACAGAAAGTCATGTATGATTTCGCTCAGTATAAGGTAAATTTAAAAAATGATAGTTTTTTCAATGAATCTTTATTTCTTCAGAGATAAAATAATAAATAAGTAAAATATAAATTGTAGACTTGTAGTAAATACATTTTCCATTTTGTTAATAATTTATTTTTTAATGTAGGTTAAAGAAGGGATTTTTTCAAATACCTATGTATGGGAGGCGTGTGTCAATTTAGAATTAACAGTGTGGTGGAATGCTTACTGTTCATCTACTGAACTTTCAAAGTTAGCCTCAAAGATTTTGTCACTACCTGCTACATCAGCTGCTTGCGAAAGAACATTCAGTACATATAAAGATGTGCATTCGTCCAAAAGAAATAGACTTACCAACAGCAGAGCAGGAAAATTAGTTTATGTTAAACACAATTTAAAGGTGAGATTAATCAAACATAATTTGTATATTTTCATTTTTATTTACAGTATTCAATTTGAAATATATTTTTGTTGGTAGTTGAAGGAAGAACAAGAAAAACAAGTGAATCCACCACTTGCTCAACAAGATTATTATGAAAAACTTTTAGAAGAATATGAAGAAGACAGTAATAATGAGCTACAACTAGAAGAAATTGAAGAAGACAGTAATAATGAGCTACAACTAGAAGAAATTGAAGAAGACAGTAATAATACTAATAATGAGCTACAACTAGAAGAAATTGAATGTGAAGACAATACTAAAGAGAGTAACTGTAGTGTTATAAGTGTTAACTTGGATAATGAAGAAGAACAGAACTCAGACATTGATATAGATAGTACTGAAATAGATGAACTTATGAACATGATAAATTCATAAAATAATATTATGATAACAATTATATTATGTTTATGGTTTTTATTAATAAAAATTATTATATTAAATTAATTTATCAATTCCTTTTAGGCTTTAGGTATATCTACTAAACTAAACTAAACTATATTCAGTACCTAGTTATCTACTAGTTATCACTAGTATTCCTATTAAAAACTTGGCCATATACCTGCATACTACATTTATATTTGTATATATAAATCTATAATAAGTATTTAATTTTATAGAACTATAGAAGTGTATGGTACACTAATGTGAGCATTCGGTATACTTAATATAGACATATAGTATCATTTAAGCATTTTTGTATGTATCAATTTAAAAATGTTGAATACTATTTTAAATGTATAATACCATTAATACAAAAAAAAACCATTACTAATGAAGTAATGAGTAGGTAATGGGTAATTAGTGATTGGTTTCAGTAGTATTAAATTATAAAAGTAAATTATAACAACTTTTTACTTTATACATAAAAATAAAACTTATTTTAAAAAAAACAAAATTTATTAAAATACTGAAATATTTCACACATTTGAAATATTTCATTGAAATATTTCATGAAATATTTCATTTTTTTAAATTTCATGAAATTTTCAAACACTAATTATTTCTATTAACAACAATTGTAAAAAACTTGATTTTATTCATATTTAACCATAATTTCCTAATCCTTGCTACGCCACGGCATACCGATATAACGTAATTTACTGTTAGTTGGTAGCAAACACGCATATTGATAGGTACCGGATATAATATATGATTTATATGAATATAATAATGATAATAATAATAATAATAACAAAATTGAATAATATTTTGATCGTCGCGCGGGTGGTGTTTACGACGAATAATATTATGTACTCTCAAAGCATTGCGTTTCGCCGTGACCGGTGCAAGAACAACGGTTGGCCGCCGTGTCGCAATCAGACGGCGTGTTCGTCCTGTCCGAGGATGACGCGACACTTTCGTCATACCGAACTGGGGACGACGATCCGCGGGTCAGCGACCGGCGGACAGTCGAGCGCTTCGAGGGCGGCGATGGGTGTCTGTGGTACGACGTAACCACCGACTGACGCCTTGAGCTTCCTGGTTGGCGGCTCGGGTTTCCGGTGATGGGGCACGCTGTTGTGGTGCAGTGAGTGATGGTCTGCACTGGCTACCGATTCCTTGATGGCCGCCAATCCAATGGACGAACGTCGTCCGCCGTTGATGTTGTTTGTCAACGCGGTCGTCGTCGTCGTGTACTGTTTGCCTCCATTGTTATGCCTGGCTACGCCGGCGATAGTCGCGTATCGTTTTGTGGTCAGTGTCAGGGCTGATGTGCATGTGCACGGTTTGGTGGTATCCACCTCATAACACGATCCGTTGCCACCCACGGTCATCGTCTGCCTGTAGTGCTGTTGTTGTTGTTGTTGTTGGTGGTGGTGGTGGTGGTGCTGCTGCTGCTGCTGTTGTTGATGGTGGTTGTAGTGCTGGTGTTGCGACTTGTGGGGGAGGTTTAACGTGGCGCTGCTGTACGCTACCGAGTTGGTCGGTAACCGGCTGCCAGTGACCGTGCCACCGGGCGTGCCTGAAGCTAGCCCGTCGCAGCCGATCTTCAACGGACATATGTCGGGCGGCGTTTTGCTGATGGCGCCATTGCTGCAAGTCTCTGCCGCTACGCCACCTGAGGATGAAGATGAAGACGAAGACGCCGCTTGATCGCCACCACCGCCGTCGCTGACTGATGCACACTGAGCATGATGGCGGCCAGACATGACGGCCGACGACGGTGGCTGTTCTGACTGCGAAATCGTTTCATTGGTTGCGGCGTTGTCGGCACTGGCCGGGCCGTCGGACAAATCGGCCAGCCCGTCTGCTGAATATGCCGACGACGTCCTGTCTCCGCCACAGGTCGGTGGTGGAGTTTCCAGGGACGGTTTCCGATCGACGGCCGTGTACTGGACGCGGTCCTCCAGCCGCCGGAAGTACGCCGTGATAATGAACACGGCTGACGCCTCGGACGCCAGGAACGCCAGGCTGCACGCGACAAACGACCAGCCGTATCGGTAATCGTAGTCGGACCGCAGTCCGCCGTCGAACCCGGCGCCGTTGACCCCTTCCATGGATTGGTAAACGACGGGCGAGAAGCTGTCGTTGAGCACTGAGGCGAACACGAACAGCCCGGCTGCGAGTATAAGTCCTGTGAACAAGTATATATAACATTAAGTTTAATATAAACGCTCAGGCAAATGATATTTAAGTAAATATCTTTGTGATGGTGGCGACGAAATCTCTGTTAAAATTGTGGTTGGGGAGGGTGAACGTTAGCCTGTTAAGGCCTGACGCATTATAGTAATGATTTTTAAAAACCAGCGGATGACGTATGTCAAAAAAAAAAATATATACTTCATTTAAAATATTTATTAAGGTATCTATACTCTATTCCAAATGAGATCAGCCTTGCGCGGCGACCAGTTTTCATCCGGAGGCGGTTCTAGCTCCCCCACCTAGTAGTTGTTTGACTGCAGCTCTACCGGCGGCGGTGGCCGATTTTCGACGCTGACGACGGTATGTGTGTAACGTGTTTACTGTTTACGTGTCTACATTATAACGCCTCGACACCTTAGTGCTTTATGTTTTATCATTTTTTATCATGTTTTAATATAATAAACTGTTACTAATTAAATTATAGAAATTTGTTTTTACGTACCTATTACATTAGGTAATAAAAAAAAAATATAGGGATTAAAAATTGAACATAAGAAATTGGCGTTATACCGATAGCGTACATTGACGTACTTATGTAATTATATAGCGCTCGACTGTGCGAGTAAAGGTACGGAAAAATACATCACGACGTACAGCTCCGTACTCCAACTGTTTCAGAGTATACAATGCAATTTAAGTTATTTGTACAGGTCGCTGATCTACAATAGACTAATTGAGTCACTCTAGCCGACGCGCCTCGACGGCTAAGTTCAAGACCGTGCTCGTAGTGCCACGCCCCCTTGCGCACAACCGGCCGCCGAAGGCTGATCTCATTTGGAATAGAGTATATGTGGGAACGTATAGACAGTAATAGTAATAATTATTTATTCAATAGAAAATGGTTTTTAATACCCAAAACTATGACGAAAATACAAGCCATTTCTTAAAGTATCTTAAATTAACTGCAATTTAACATATTTATTTCAAAAACTTTAATATTTTGTGCTGAAGAGCAATATTTTGGGACTTTATTTGACTTTGATTCACCCAATACTGCACATGTCTTCTCACATTGGCCTCATATAATATTTTTGATTTTGACATGGCTCTGTCAATATTATATGATACGGACTGTTCTACTTCTTTTCGTTCTCTTACCTAAGTTGACCAAACTGGTTCATACAGAATAGCACCCGAGTGGCCCACCTAGAAGTAAGCCTTGATGCACTTTTTTTATACATATTGAAGCGTTATATTATATAAATCTGATTTGGACAGAATGTTTTCGACCGCAGAGCATAGAGATTTTCACTCACCACCGTCTTAAATGGCCTGAAAATTGATATATTTTTGCACAATGATAACAAAAGACATTTTTCCAACCATCCATGACATTTATTTATTTAATAACTAGGTATATTGGTGTAATTAAATAATGATTATATTTTGTTTAAATATTCAATAAAATTAATAACGGTCAAGTTGTCGTACGCAGATAACCGCTAAAAAATTTAAAATTAAAAAACACCATTAAACACTGATGAAAAGAACGATTTACATTATTTGGTCACACGAGAACTTAATAATTGTGACAATCTGGCACAACACGTGTGAACTATTTAATGTGACACCAGAGGACGAGGGATGGTCTAATGAGGGTCTCTGTCACCAAGGACAACGCTAAGTTTTTGGAAACGCAGAGGCCTTTGATAGAGCCACCCGCAACTCTGGCTGGTTTGACCACTGTTAGCTTCTCTCATCAGTGCATGAGAACCACACTTACAAGTGCATGAATACCATCCACGACAGTAACAACCTCCCAATACCGAATTTTGCGAGCGACAACTGGACTCCTTATGTTCAGCAATAATTATTTCGATTCGATTGTTTTGAGTGATAATTACGTTATGTCACCTATTACTTTTAAAGCATAGACCACATGTACCTGCGAATCAGGTAAGGAATTAATATAATATTTTATGCTGGGCATATTTTAAATGCAATTATATTGTACGGTGTATTTGATCATATTCTCGAATTACGACCTCGAGAACCCATCGATTATCAAGAGGAAGATAATAGCGCAATTTTAATATTTACATCTGTTATCTTAGCACTTATATGTAGGGAACGACAAAGACCCATAACATCAAATCTCCATATTTTAATTATTTTTAATATAACTATTGGCAGGAGTCTTAGTTGTATTTATTTATATTTATAATTATTTATATAATTAATAATTATATACCTATATGTATTTTATTTTCATTTTTATTTTATTATATTTTACTTTTATTCTTTTCTATTTTTGCGTTATTAAATCGGTAATACAGTTATGTTTGCATGGTTGTATTATAATTACACTACAATGATATTATTAACATAAATGATGATTAACTACGAACGGGGGAGTATATTATTTTCGATTTACGGAGTGGCATCCTTCAAAGTTTGAATATGAAACATATGTAATTAGTTAAAAACATAGACGTTTTTACACCTTTGAAATTTTTTGATTTGCGACTGGTTGTCAGTTTAAGTATAGAATATACATAACATAATGTAATGTATTGCAGGTTAAACATGTCTAATATGTATTTATATGTACAATTAAATCCAAAAGGTGAAAGAAATTAATAATTAACCATTTTGATTCATTAAATTATAAAATATATTATGTTCAACCCTTCAACTCGATATTACATTTGTCGATAAATAAAATATATTATGTAGTACCTAATCAATTACTGTGATGAAAAAAGAGGGGCCATAGTGTTGAAAAATATGCAGGCGATCCCATTAAAATGTTCAAATGGCGTTACAACATTATACAAATATCATAAAACCTTACTATCATGCTAACTTAGAATGGTTTCAAAATAAACAAGTTGGTTCAAGTCAATATGTATCAGTCGTTTGAGGAACCCGATTAGTCCAAAACCCGATATTTGGGAAAAACTAAAACAACACGTCCGAACTAATTACTGGATTTCTCTTGATTCCTCTAATACAATTTGCGTCACTATTAAAAACTATTTTAAAGATGCTCAAGTTGGGATTATCTCTTTAAATTTTTAGATCTATATAATAACACCAGTTTAAAAATCTAAAATAGCAATAAAACGCGTATTCTATTTATTTTTTTTGTTTTTTGACAAGCCGGCTTAGTATTTTAATCGACTGATTCCTATCGATTTTAAGATTTTACGACGTTCTTATCATTTACAGCTGTCCCGACCAAAGTGAATAGATTTTTTTTCTGGTGAAAATCATTACATGGGGCCGTACTGTTTCCACATTGCTTAGCCCCAAACAGTGAATAGATGTGACCTCTTTGCAAATAACGTTTCCGTAAAATAAGTAATGATAAAAAAATACTAAGTTGCCTTTTCCTATATTGTCTACTTTCCAATCGTGCAGTATACCTAGTGGATTTATTTTTTGCTTAGTAAAGGCCGTTTATATAATTCCTTTGCTGCAATTACCAATTACCTCCATCTGTTTCTATTCATGACTAGCTCTTTACCTACTATTCAATATTCCCCGTATATCTAGATCTGTATGAACCCTGTATATCTTTTTTTTTTTTTTGGCAGCATTCGAGCGTTCTTTTGCTCTTCGACCTAAAGCATGGTAACTTGACCGATGTCTGTTCCCAATCTAACCATACATGCCTTTCATTGTCTATCCTTTTACTAGTCATTGTAGCTAATATTTCTGAATCCTCTACATGCTTATTACCTTTTCGTTTTTTCTTCGATCATATTCTCATGTGTTTAAGGATGATTCTGAAGCCAAAAAATTTGTTGCAAATACCTTTTTGTCAAATCTTGCTAGGTTCTGATCGTCTGTTATTGTTTTAGCTCAAGTTTCAAACACATGTAGCGTTAACAGGCGTATCATTACTTTGTATAATGTTAGTTTAGATTTGATTGAAATTAGTTTAGATTTTAATGTTGTCTTTAAACCGAAAAACCGAAACTTGGAATCTGATTTTATTCCGTTTTGTATTTTCTTGTGGGGTAGTACCTATTGGATATTAAATAGGTATAAGTAATAATTGAAATTTCCACCGCTTCATTCGTGAAATCCAATTCGAGAATAATATCACCATGAAAACGATGATAATTATATTCTAAGAAACCTTAAATTTCTAAATTTTCAATAGATAACCATGGTAGATTACTAGACTGAGAGATACAAGTTTAGGGTGCATGGATATTATATTATTATATAACATCATGTACGTGGAAATTCATAGTAAGGGACCTGTTCATAACTTATAATCTTTTGTAGCCGCATTAAAAACTAGTTTAAAATGACCTATTGTGGTAGGTATTCGAAGAAAGATTTTTTTAAATGTCATATGTACATATACCATGTAATTAAATCGTATTGTAAATATAAATCACATGATTTTTTTTTTAAATATTTTGTTCATAGAGTCGTCGTAAAAATCTGTTTTCTTCATATTATTATCGTCGTACCAAACCATCGATGTTACTGTTATTTTTGTTGTTGTCACAGTTATCGTGTGGATGTATACTTTATAAGTAAATTCCGCAATGGATTTAACCAACAGATTAAGGCGATACAGGCTACACAGTACACGTGTATCGTTGTTATTATAATGTATATAGCTTTTGTGCATAATTATTTTAATTTTAATTTTAGTTTTTTATGTCATCTATTTATTTCGTTTTCGGAGAGATTGCTGCAGTATAACCAACATGATGCCCGATGGATTGTCTGTACCGGCGCATTCCAGATAATTTCAACATATTTCTGCGGTGAAACTTAAGAATATGTATTTATATTCACATGTGAGGAGTATGATTTCATGATTATAATTTCATATAAATCACGTCGTCACTCAACGCGATATGACGACAGCCGTTGAGATCATACTACCTATATACGACGTTTAATCGTAAAAATCAATAAGTATAAACTGCATCACACATCGACGATAAAAAGCTATTGTTGAGTGCAGCATGTTGTTAAAGGAAAAAGTAAAAAAGTATGAAAAAAAGAACTGGTTAAAATTAGAGTTAAAAAAATGTTTACATTCCATTTTTTAAATAAAGGCAATATAGAGATCAATAACATCAAAACAAATTTCAGTTCAGACTGTTGAATGAATAATAATTTATATTTTTTATTAATATTTTGATTTTTTATCGTAAATCAAAATCAAATTTTTATTCCCTCCCTCCAATTAAATTCTTATATATTTATAAAAATATTAAAAATGGGGAACTCATTCAATTAATTTGACGACCCTAATCAATTTAATTTTACTACAAATACTACACAATAAGGACAATACTCAATGAAGTACACAATTTACAACAAAACATTACGCCTGGATTGAAGATTAACGGGATTGATGTCTTATAATTTAGCACAATTTCTACAATATTATGTAAACCTAACAGATATTTTAGAGATGCTGAGACAAAAGTTTACAAGAGTTCCGTGCAATGTATTGATAATCTTATGTGCAATTATTAAATTTCACTGAACTAGGTAGGTGTTACGTTAAACTATATACAATACAGAACTGTGATACATTCGTAATATAATAAGATGTAATATTATCTAACTAATAACGCATGTTCATTGTCCATCTGAATAACAAAATTATAACACGGCGCATTGGATAGGCTATGTAGCTACATCACTGACATATTCTGTGCAATATCGAACATCTTATTAGGTCATTCTTATCGTGTAATACCGTGTGATTCATGATATTATCAGTGGCGGCTCGTCAAGGGAGGCCAGTGAGGCTCAGCCTCACCTAAGTATTGTAAAGAAAAAGGTGGGACATATTCTATAATTATTGTTATTTCCAATCGAATTCAAGAATATTAAAATACTAAGTAACATATTATACATTTTAAAATATAAAATCTTTTTGTTATTAATGTTATTATACATTGTTATAATGACAAAAAAAAATGTATTTTGTCGTGTACAATATTATTATGATAGTAAGTCATACTTCGTCACTGTTATCAAAAATCATGTTGAAGATGTTCGTTGAACGATAGAACGATCTTGACGAAAACCGAAGAGTGCCGAGAGGCTAATAATATTTTACCTCAGACGAGTACGATTATAAAATATATCATGGTAGAAGGGGAAGTCGGAATTTTATTATGAAATGAGGCAGAATGATTCGGGCCTCGGAGGTTTGTCAACATTATCCATTAGTCATTTGTCGAAGAGACGTATTCGACGTAACTTCCGCTAATAGAAATAGGAACTGGTAGGTTGTCGTAATGTTGTTTAGTGTAAGTGTATACACCTACCTATAATACTTTTATCACAAACTAAAGATATCGGTTCTTATCTGTCTAGTGCACATGTCTAATGTCTTGTAATTTGTACTTCAGTTTAGTAGATCTCCGAGAGTAATAAATAAAAAAATAATTGACAAATTTGCATTATTCAAAGACAGAAGAATAGATTTAATTTATAAAACATAATATAAAATTAATTTTTTTTATTGTTTTAGTAAATGAGATTTATGTAATAAGTATTATTTATTTATTTTTTAAGTTGACTTTATTCTGACATTTCAGATAATATTAAGTATGGTTTATTATTTATATATTTTTAAAGGTTAATATTAAATATTAAATTGAATTATTTTAAAAGTTAATTTAAAACTCATTTTTATATACCCCCCCCCCCCCCCCCCAAAAAAAAAAAAAAATAATAATAATAATAATAACAATATTTAAAATTGTGTACTAAATAGCTAAATAGAGATTTAATAATGATAGTAATATATAAAATATCAGAAATATATAATACAGATATAATTAGATAATACAGCGAATACACTGCAATTTGATAAATTTAAATTAATTTACACAGGATGTAATGCTAAATAAACATTATGTTTAAAAACTTGACGTGACATAAAAAAGAAGTCAATTTTACAAGCGACACTATTAGCCAAAGTAAGTACTCTGGGAAAGAATGATGTGGAACTATAGTTGGTGGTGTAAGATGGAACGACGAATATATTATGTGACCTGGTGCCGTGATTTCTAAAGTTAAAACCAACCATGGAAAGAAGTTCGGAGGAATCAATGTTACCATTCAGTAAATCGTATAAGAACATCAAGTCTGCGACACTTCTTCTAATTTCACATAAAGACACCCCCAAATGGGTTGACTGAAAGTGATATGAGTTACGGTCAATGGTTAAATTTAATTTACTACAGGTTAATTTTAGAAATTTATATTGAACATTTCCCAACTGATTTATGTAGAGAGCATAATTTGGTGACCAAACCATGGAGCCAAATTCTAAGTGAGACCTAACAAGTGAGAAGTATAACATTTTCATCGAGATTATATTTTTGAAATTTTTTGTGTTTCTGTAAATGAAGCCTAACATTTTAAAAGCTTTGTTTGTTATCATATTTATATGTGAAGAATAAGACATATTGGCTTCAAGTAAAATTCCTAAATCCCTAATATGATTGACTCTTGTAAGCGTTTTATGGTCTATTGAGTAATTAAATAAAATAGGTTTATGAAGGCGTGTGAAAGTAATTATACTACATTTATTGATGTTTAATGGTAAACAATTTTGTTTGCTCCAACTTACAAGCTTATCCAGATTAGACTGTAAATTTACTGCATCAGAGAGAGATTCTACTGGTGAAAATAATTTTGCATCGTCGGCAAATAATAAAATGTTTACTGAAGAATCAAGAACAGTGGGTAAATCGTTTATAAATAATATAAACAATAGAGGACCTAAATGAGAACCTTGAGGGACTCCCGAACACACACTAAAATAATTTGAAGTGAAAAGAGATAACTTTACTGATTGGGTGCGGCAAGTAAGATAAGATTCAATCCAATCTAAAAAATTTCCATTAAAACCAATATTAAATCATTTTTTAAGAAGTAATTTGTGATTGACTTTGTCAAAAGCTTTTTGGAAGTCGGTGTATATGGAATCAACTTGAATATGGTTTTTGAAGGAATTTAAAATTTTAGATTGGTAAAGCAAGAGATTGGTGGGAATTGTCATTTTCGGTCTAAAGCCGTGTTGATTTATGCAAATGTACGGAGAAATAATTGAAGATAATTTTTTAGTGATAATTGCTTCAAATATCTTTGGAATTATTAAAAACTTAGAAATAGGTCTATAATTCATAACATCGTGTTTGTCACCGGATTTATGTATCGGGGTCACAAAAGACATTTTCCAAATGTTAGGAAAATAACCAATAGTTAAAGATTTATTGAAAATTAAATATAAAGGATTAACTAATATTGAACCACAACCTTTAAGAAAAGATGAAGGAACACTATCGGGACCTGTAGCGGAGTTAGTATCTAATGAATTCAAATACTCATAAATTTCACTTTGGTTAATATACCATGAACTAAGATTTAGTATATTATTTGAAAAGCCTCCAGAAGGTTGATTATAAACAAATGATTTTGACAAGTCAGAGTCAAAAACACTAGAAAAAAAATCAGCAAAAAGCTGAGCATTTTCCTGAATATTTGAAAACGATGAATTTTTGAATTTTACTGATTCGGGAATATTTCAAACATTTTTCTTTAAAGTATTAATTAATTTCCAAAAAGGTTTAATATTTGTTTGAATACTATTTTCAATATGACGTAAATTATCAGAATAATTTTTAGAAGTTAAGATTTTGCATTCTTTACGAAGGCGAGAAAATTCTAAATAGTTTCCAGGCGAAGGGCACAATTTAAATTTTTTGTGAGCTAATTTTTTTTCAACAATAAGATTTCTAAGGTTAGCATCAGCCCATACTGGAGAATAGTTTTTGAAAATTTTGGTTTTGGGGACAAATAAACTGAAAGTGTGATGAATAATTTCGTAAAATTTTGTTACAATTTCATCCATAAAAAAAATTGTATTATTTAAATTCGATTCAAAATCAATATTTGAGAGGAAATTAGAAATATCATTAAAGTCACATTTGTTAAAGTTGTATATAATAGGATATTCAGAAGTAGGATTGAAATTTGAATTTACAAACTTTAGAAAAATGTCTAAGGGTGGATGATGGTAATCAATTTTAGGGATAAGGGACTATGATGAGTGATTTAAAGAAATAATTTCAACGTTGTCATTAATCATAATACAATCAAGAGTTCTGCCATTCTGGTTTTTTATGTGATTTTTTTGTTTTAAATTTAAAAAGTGTACATAACTATTAAATATTATACTCGCCGAACTATGACCTTGGTAGGTTATTACTAATTGATGCAGACATTATTATGTAGGGAGTAAGTTATTTTACTAATAGAGTATTAAATAAAATGAGTACTAGGTATCTAAGGTAAAAACAAAATTATAGATAAGAAAGGTAGAACATAACCTAACCTAATACAAGAATCCTTTACAAATTTTTCAACCGTTATCACAAAAAAAATGTCCACCAGAAATTCAAATTAAATTTTTATTAGCATTTGAATTTCAAATATTGACAAAAATTCGTCAAAACCATGAATATTTGCGAATTATTTTGTAGTTCAAAATTCATAATATTGTTTGTATTTATATTTAAGGTTATAAAATTCAACACTAAGTTTTCCATAAGTTTTGCTTCAAATGGCTATAGAGAAAATTTGAAGCGTCATTATAGGAAAAATATTTTGAGCGTTTGAGTTTTAAATTTTTATGAAATCGCGTAATAATAACGATTTATCCTCAAACCAGGTATATGTATATCTATGATAATATAAGGTATTATGAATTATGATAACTACATGCAATGTTTTTGGAAAAATTGATTAACCATGCCTTATGCAAAATGCTTTCTAATTGAAAAATAAAATATTTGTTTCAAAATAGAATATATGACAATATTTAAATATAATATATCCTAGACTGACAAATCATCTCCGTTCAGAATCGTTTTTCGTATACAATGATACCTATCATTGCATTCAAATCTAACCTACCCTAGTCAGAGGTCCACCCCACCACCTAATGTACAGCAGAGCGATACCTACTTTACCGCTTTTTTGTATTAAGGTACCACAATTCTGAAAGTTTTAAATGCAAAACAGAGTGATAGAGTTTGCATATTTGTCTCAAACAAATGAGAAAAAAGGTCATTGGCAAAAGATAAAGTGCTAATTCAAACTATTTATGATTTTGATTTTTTGATTTTCAAATAAAGAAAGAGGTACTATAAAATGAATTTAATTATATAATATATTTATAGTTGATAAGTTATCTAGGTACTATTGGGTTAAGAACAAATGAAGAACAGCTAGGATACAGATCGTATGCAGTCACATAATAATTAGAAGTATAATGAACGACAAAAATAAAAAGTACAGGTAAATAATTGTTATATGTTATTAAAATAAAAAAGACACACCATCATTACAATATTAAATTATCTAGATTTATTAATTACCTATATTGTTTTGTAGTTTGTAAGAGATAGTGGTTCCGGTCGCTAAAATATTGATTGTATAAACATGTTATTCTGAGTCCTGATTACAATATTTATAACTATTTATTAAAGTATAATTCTAGTAATAAGTTGTTCATATCATAATAAAACAGTAACCATATTTTGACACATTATTTTGCGATGAAATT
This sequence comes from Diuraphis noxia, assembly GCF_037042655.1. Classification (NCBI taxonomy): domain Eukaryota; kingdom Metazoa; phylum Arthropoda; class Insecta; order Hemiptera; family Aphididae; genus Diuraphis; species Diuraphis noxia. Next base: position 6,493,668 of record NW_028301713.1, on the reverse strand, counting down.
ACCTACTTTAGTACCTTATAAGATTTTGAAACAAAAAAAATAATAATTAATTTAATTTAAAAAATTAAATAAACTGATAGTTGTTGATTTGCAATATGTTCAAAAAAATTGTGTAGATTGGCTAGTTTGTGTAACAGGATGCTATAATAAGAACAACAGTTGTATGATTTTAAAAGATTCAAGACTTACAGAGAAAATTTAAATGCATGATTAAAATAAAACGCACAAAGGTAATATTATTACAATTAATTTAAATTTTACTGTATAATTGTATATTATATAATGATTATTTTAATACTCTCGACATCAAAGGAAGTATCGAAATTCTTATCCAGTCATAAAACCGCCGTCTATATATAGATTCACACCATTTATCATTGTTGAATAGTCGCTCAATAAAAATATCACTGCATCTGCAATATCATTAGGTTCTGGAAAATAAATTATCAATTAGTTTATATTATAATATATACCTCCTGCATACAACAATAACAATATAGGTAGTCCTTAATAATAATGACACAAAATGTCACATTTGTGAACAAATAGGCACGTAAATATTTTCGCTAACGTGCAAATCTCCCTAATAGTATTCTCTTCATAATCGGTTCTGATTTATTCGGATCCGACCATGCTTTTAATCCCATATTCGTTGATACAACAGTAGGATTAACATAGTTTGTCCTTATGCCAAGCGGTCCTAATTCTATAGCCATTGTCTTTGTAATTTGGTTCACTTCTCCTTTAGATGCACAATATGAAACATGTTCTGGTATGGCTCTCTAAAAAGTAAAAATTATATTTTTTTATTTGTAGCCATAATGTATTTGATGAAAAATGTCAAGAAAACAAAATGTTTTCTGAACTGACTACTTGGTTTTTACAAGTAGCAACTGTATAATTATTATAGGTAATGTAAAATTTAAATAGTACAAATTATTATCAATAAGTAATAACTTCAGATATGGTTGAGGATATATTGACTATTGATCCTTTGATTTTTGCAGCAATCATATTTTTAGCTACAGCTTGACTTGCCCTTACCACTCATCTGTAATTTATGTTTAGTGTACTAGAAACCAAAAAGTTATTTATATTATAAATTCAAATATTTATTAATAATATTAGACTTTTAAAATTGTAATGTGAAAAATGGTTATAAAGTAACTCAATACATAATAACTAGGTACCTATACTATAGAGCTTGGATGTTTATAAATAAGTATAACCAACCATTAATAAAATAAGTAGATACTAAGCACAGACTAAGCACAGACTAAAATAATGTTCTAGCTTTACTTCTCAACACTTATCAAAACATTAATTACTTCGAAATTATTAGCTTTATGTCCAGTATTTAATATATGTAATTACTGTGCGTTAGGGGCTGCACAAGGAAAGCCCGACACGGCGGAATACGCGTACGCGTGTGTGTGCGAACGGGTGACAACACGCAACCCGCCGTGCGTTCGATTGTCTTGTCGATCCTGTAACCTGGTAGAGAGTGGACTGTATAAAGAGATAAAAAATAGGCTAATAAGGATGAGGAGGCTGGATTACTCCTATAATAATAAGATAATTAACAATGATGAGCGATGGCACCCTAACACAAATATAAAACTAGAATTTGACGACTGATAATATATATATAAATTTATTGCGTCGGTTCTGCAAATAAGTACTCTTATATTCTAGGGTTAGTAAAAAGGGGGCACAGGATCACAAGTCGATCGGCGGAAAAACGATGAAATACACAAAAAAATAATACACAATTACAACGTCGAATAATAAATCGACGACCAAACAATAACAAAATAATAATTCGCGTGTACGACCTGATAACCAGTGATGTTGATGTTGATGACGTTGTGGCGATACCGCGACCTTATCACCACTTGCTCAGCGCACGACGCGTGCCTTTTTATACTTTTGTTTTGTATTCGTTATTTATTCTTTTGTTATGTTTCTGTATACGACTTCTTTGTAATTATATTTATGTTCTTTTCTAAATCGACCTCGACCCACCTCGCTCGACAACGACGCGAGCGACGCTGTCGCCCTACCGGCCAGGGTTGCCAGGTATGGCGATTTATCGCCAAAGTGGCTACTTTGTTTATGTGGCTGGCGCATAATAATTTTTTTTGGCGGGTGGCGACAGGTATGGCGATTTTAGAATAGGATTTGGCTAAAATACGGCTACATTGGTTGCAATGCAGTGTTACCAGACTTATACGATTATTTAGCCATAATATTATGCATAATATGATAATATATTAACATTTCCCGCATAAATTTAAATAATATTATAATTATTATTTATTGTAAATAATCAAAGGTCCAAAATGCTATAGATTGACTGTAAAGCTTTGTTTTTTGAGTTATAAATTAATATAAAATTATCTGTAATGGTATTATATTTTCAATAATAATATAGAACCTATATGCATTATTAATATTGTATTGGAAATTCCAATTTGGAATTGCCAGTGATAGGTATTTATATTTTAAAGGTACATTTTATTTATCTGTGGAAGATAATTTGTATTAAGAGTGTTCATCACAGTATGTTCACATATTTATATTATTGGCATATTTTTTCATATTATTTCCAAGATATATTTTTTTATAAACATAATTCCAATAATCCAAATCTCGAAATTTGAAATTTGTCAGCTTACAAATTATAATGGGTAAAGTTAAAAATAATAAGTTGCGCAAGTACAGGAAAGATTGGGAGCAGAATTCATGGGCAAAAGGTAATAAAACTCATATTATTATTGATTCATTATATGATTCATTATTCAAATAAATTTAGGATGGTTGTCTGAAGCTGACCCACTAGCAAACAAAGTAAATGAAAGTTACTGTAAAGTTTGCAAATCGTACTTAAGGGCACACTTGACCGATTTAAAAAAACATAGCACTACCAAAGTGCATGTGGAAAATATGAAAATGATCAAGCCGTCTTCAAACCAGAGTAAATTAAATAATATAATAATTGTTACAAACGAACAAAAAGAGTTAGATTTAAAACTTGCTGTTTATGTAGCCACTCACAGTTCAATTAGGAGTATGGACCATTTGTGTGAAATACTCAAGTTAATAGGAAATAATTCTTTGTTAACTAATTTAAAGCTCCATCGTACAAAGTGTTCAAGTTTAATTAAAAACGTTTTAGGGCCTTCACTATTGGAAGATTTAGTTAAAGATTGTAATACTGGCCCATTTTCACTCATTGTCGACGAATCAACTGATATTTCTGTTGTAAAATATTTATGCCTGTGTATAAAATATTTTAGTATTAAGGATAAATGTATAAAAATTGAATTCTTAGGATTAGTCGAAGTCGATAGCTGCACAGCTGACTTATTGTTTCAACATTTATGCAAATATATCAAAAATATAGGCCTTGATATTAACCAATTAATTGGAATTGGCACGGATGGAGCTAGCAATCTCTGTGGGAAAAATCATTCGCTGTTTGCTCTTCTGAAAAAAAATAATCCAAATTTACAAATCGTTCGATGTATTTGTCATTCGTTAAATAATGCAATTTCAAAAGCTAGTGATCAATTTCCTAGCCATATTGATTATATATGTCGTGAAGTTTATAATTGGTTCCACATTAGTCCACTCCGAAGAGCCGAGTACAAAAGAACATTTGACCTGATTAATTCTGGTCCAAATAATAAAAAATTTCACAATTTTCATCAGTTATCAGCTACTCGTTGGTTAGCTCGTTCGAATGTTGTTAATAACATTGTAGAACATTGGTTGGAGTTGAAAATACATTTTTCACTAGTGGTAAAAAAAGAAAAGTGTTATGTTGCTAGAGTTTTAAATCAGATGTTGAATGATGATGTAAATTACTTATATTTGTTAATAATTAAACCAATTCTATATGAAGTCAATCATTTAAATATAACATTCCAAAAAAGTTTTGTCGATATTGGAAGATCTTATGATGACATAAGTTCCTTATTTTTATTTCTTGCGAAAAAAATTATTAATGTTAATGTTATTTCAAAAGGCTTTAATTTCATGAGAGACCAAATTAATAATAACGATGTTTATAATTCTTCAGATAAATGTGACTATGGTCTAGATTACAATAGAGTATTAAAAACTTTAAATATTGATCCTAATGATATTAAAACATTAGAATTCAAAGCATTTTCATTTATAAAGGCATTATTGTATGAACTAGACAAAAGACTACCTGACAATTTAGAGTTTTTTCAAAAACTACAATTATTTTCACCCAAGCAATGCCTCAATCAATTGCACCCTTCTTTTAAACATTTACCATTTATTGACCAATTTTTAAATAAAACCATGTTCGGCACAGTTGAAACACAATGGGAGAAGCTGACAACAGTAAAATTTACTTATTATTTAAGCGAAGATGAATTATCAGATAGTTTAAAATGTTGGTCCAAACTGTATTCATTTAAAGATGCAGGTGGTACATATATTTTTAGAGAACTTTCTGAGTTTGTTCTTAAATTATTATGTTTACCATCAAGTAATGCAATTGTGGAAAGAGTGTTTTCCATATTAAATGGTGTTAAAACAAGATCAAGGAATAAAATTAATTTGGTAATGTTAGAAAATTTATTAAGAATCCGGTGTCATTTTAATTCCTTGAAAAAGTGTTGTACTTCTTTTGTTCCAACAAAATCAATGTACACTAAGTTCAATACACAAACAATGTATCAAAAATCAAGTGATACATCTGTTACATCAAATAATGACCATGCATGTATTAATGATGATGATGATTATGATGACCTGTTAAATGTATTAAATGAAATTTCATTACCAGATAATATGTAAGATTTTTAAATGTTTATTAAAAAAAAAGAAGCAATTTTTATTATATTATTATTTTATATTCATCAAGTATTGACATATTGTACCTAAGCAATTATTAAAGCCAGTATTAAGTACTTACCTATTGTCCAAGTACCTAATTAAGTTTGTAAATGAATTATGTATTATATTAAAGAAATAATTAATAATTATTATATTAAATTATATTATAATGATTATTATTTAATTGAGATGTTTTAATATTTTGGTTACCTATTTAAAGTTAATATAAATCGATGTCACAAATAATTATGGGATGGTTAGAAAAATAATACTGTGCATGACAAATTAAATTTGTCATGATATTGTGATTTGTATGCTTGTGAGTTGTGGCTACTTTTATATGATAAAGTAGAAATTTGGCTATTAATCTGATAATGTGTGATTGGCGATAGTTGGCTATTTGATAAGAGTAATCTGGCTACACTAATCATCAAAAACCTGGCAACCCTGCTACCGGCCATCGCTCTCTTCGCCTACGACGCCCGAACGAGCAACACCTCGACCGACCGAGCTCGCAACGAGCAGCTCCGTCTCGACGCCTTTTTACGACCCGAACGACCACGCGCGTAACGACCGCGAGCCTGTTTCACTCGCAACGTCTCGATCTCGCCATTATTGTGTAACGAACGACTACCAATAAAATACTCGACGCAACGCGTCATTACGATATATTGTGTTTACATTTATTTCCATTGAACCTCTTTCCTCGTACGACGACGTATCAACACTTCAGAAACACGGAATCAGATCGACTTACGAAAAATACGTGAGTATGGGTGACGTAGTGGTGGTCGAACCTGTTTCCCGACAGCACCGACGACATACGACGCCCCCACTGATAACACAACGTCACGCCTACCACATTGGTGACCTCTGAATTCGATTTCAACGTCCGTACGAGCGACATCCACGCGACGCCGCGTCCCGAAAGTATGTGTCTTTGAAGTTCATCCGAACGCATCCGTCAGCGTAGTTTTTTGATTCTTTTTCAAAGCTTTTCGGCTTCATCTGCACCATGGGGTCCAAGCAGGTCGCGGACGTACGGACCGTACAATCAACCGGCGGCTCAGGCCCGACCACGCTGTCACGCCCCGTACCATGGTGAAAGTACCTCAGCAGCACGACCACGTGTTCCTCACCATCGAGGTCGTCCGAAAACGTTGCGCTCGCCGCCCGCGTCGAAGCTCTCGAGACAACGGTGTCTCGCCTCATCGCGTAGTTACGCGATTTGCAACAGCGCGTGGAGACTCCCGCGTCCAGGAACGCCATCGCCGTGGTAAGACCCGTCCGACAAAACACGACCACGATCAGCCAGGTATGCTACTACCACACGCGCTACGGGCTCGCGTCCAGTAGTTGTCGACCACCGTGCGACATGCGGAAGCCGCACAACAAAATCAAGCCATAAGCATCAATCCTTTTCTCTTTTTTTTTCTTTTCCTTTTACACAAACGCCTTAAGCAATATTTTTTCTTTCCCCCTACCGAACTATACACAACCAAATTTCAACCCATCAATACCTTGCGACAATAAAAATCTCAACTTCTCAGCTCATCAAATTTCGCCGCTCATTTTCAACTACAGTCAGCAACAATCTCTACAATTTTCAACATTCAGACTCCGACATTAAAAACCTTCGGGCCAAAACAACTACATCTCGACCCGATTTTCGTCATATAGTCTTTTGGAACGGCCAGCGTCATCTCATCGCCATTCGACGTACGACCCCGACGACCAGTCAACGATTCACGACGAACACGCGCCTCTCACTCAGCTGCAGGGACCACGCTGACGCTCAGAGGAGCCTTTTCGACATCGTCAACACAATGGTTAAAAAAACGGGTTAGTTTTTGCTCTCTTTCCGAGGGGGAGTAATGTGGTGATACCGCGACCTTATCACCACTTGCTCAGCGCACGACGCGTGCCTTTTTATACTTATGTTTTGTATTCGTTATTTATTCTTTTGTTATGTTTCTGTATACGACTTCTTTGTAATTATATTTATGTTCTTTTCTAAATCGACCTCGACCCACCTCGCTCGACAACGACGCGAGCGACGCTGTCGCCCTACCGGCCATCGCTCTCTTCGCCTACGACGCCCGAACGAGCAACACCTCGACCGACCGAGCTCGCAACGAGCAGCTCCGTCTCGACGCCTTTTTACGACCCGAACGACCACGCGCGTAACGACCGCGAGCCTGTTTCACTCGCAACGTCTCGATCTCGCCATTATTGTGTAACGAACGACTACCAATAAAATACTCGACGCAACGCGTCATTACGATATATTGTGTTTACATTTATTTCCATTGAACCTCTTTCCTCGTACGACGACGTATCAACACTTCCGAAACACGGAGTCAGATCGACTTACGAAAAATACGTGAGTATGGGTGACGCAGTGGTGGTCGAACCTGTTTCCCGACAGCACCGACGACATACGACGCCCCCACTGATAACACAACGTCACGCTTACCACAACGTGATAACTGGTCGATGATAACCGTCGGTGACGTTGATACGAGCGTCTAGAGACACGAGCGGGATCACTGCAGCTAGTTCCAAGTTACGTACGCGCATGCGCACGTGCACCAATTCCTATTATCAACATATCTTATCAATAACTGATAAGCACTTCGAAATTTTACAACTGTCAAATGCACAATCCGATATTATTTCAATAATTATTTACAATTTATAAATAATATTATTACAGTTTTACAATAATATGTCTCATATTATTTATTAATTTTTATCATTAATTAGTAAATAAGGTAGTCGTCAATAGTTAATCTGGTCATACTAATATAAAATATTATTGTAACATTATTTATAATTTATTATACTTGTATAATAGATCTTCAAATTAAAAAAACCACTGGAAAAATGTATAATTAATCAAAAATAAGTTTGAGAGTTGCTATTGATAAAGCTTTACCTCATAATAATATATTAACTAAGGTGTTATAATTAAATGTTAATTCATAGGCATTTCAACATTAATAATGTCTTTTCTATTTATCATATAGGTATCATTACTTATTATTATTATAGTACTGTATAATAATGTGAAAATTACAAAATAATCTAGCATAATGTATAATATTTATGAAATTATTAAAAAAAACATAACACAGCAAAGATAATTTTTTCAGAATGTACAGACTTCTATTTATAAAATATTAAATTATAACAAAACTTCCAGCTATCAGTAGCTAATAACAAATAATAGAATAAAGATAAAGTTCAACTTGTTTTATGGATAATCTAATATTTTCACATATGAAAGATATTAGATTATTAGATTAAATTACACAAAATCCAAATATAATATCAGCCATATAGTTTGTTTTGCAGTTGTGTGTACAATAGTGTTTCTTACAGTTTCAAATATTATATAAAAATGTCAGAAATAAACTTAAATAAACGAAAACGAAACGATGAAAAGGAGAAATGCTCTTTGTGCGATAGTATGTTTAGTAATATAGGTAATAGGATTAAACATATGCAAAAAGCCCACGGTGTGGATAATAGAAATAATGTCCGTTTGGTGAAATGTCCTTTATGCGAAGCAGACTTTAAAACTCTCACAAATGTATGTGAACACATTTCCAACGAACATAATGTACAATTAATAAAAGAAACTACAGCGTTTGACTCTCTCCATGGTATTTATATTAATTTTGTAACTTATTAGTAATTACTATATATAATACAAAAAGGGATTTTTAAATTTTAAGCATACTCTCCACATTTTAAACCAAAAGGGTTTGCATAAGGATTTTTTTCTACAAAATACATACCATTGCAAATATATTAACTCGATTTACTCAGAATCTAGAATGAGAAGAGTATGCTTAAAAACTCACCTATATTGTCATTTTATATTGTATTATATAAAACTATTTATCTTATAGAATTTAAAACATGGAAAAGAAATATTGAAAAAGAGGATCTGTCTTTCTTTGTTGTTCAAAGGGTGGTTGGAAACAAAACGTATTACGTTTGTCACAGATCAGGTTCTTCCCGAACAACAGGTTCAGGAAAGAGAATGAAATGGTCACAAACATTCAAAACTGGACAAGATTTGTCCTGCTGGAATGACGACAACTAATGTTGATGGTCACATAACAGTAGAATTTAGAAGAACCCATGTTGGCCATACATTAAATATGAAGTTCTTACATTTATCAAAAGAAGAAAGAGATGAACTGGCTGGAAAAATTAAATCAGGTGTGACTTTTGAACGGATTTTGGACGATATTCGAAAATCTGTAACTTCAACAGAAAGTGTCAACCGTTTCCATGCTGTGGACAAACGAGATTTACATAACATTAAAAGAGATTATGACTTGGACAGAGACATTGTACACACAAATGACGCTTTTAGTACAGAAATATGGGTGCAAGAACAAATGTTACTCAAAGAAAAGTCACCAGTAGCATATTTTAAAATGCAAGGATGTGAGAAAGAAGGTCCACTATTGAAAGACGATTTTATGATTGTAATAATGACACCTTATCAAATAGATGTTTTGTCAAAATATGCAACTGGCAGAATTTGCGTTGACAGCACCCATGGAACAACCAGTCATGACTTTCAGCTCACAACATTACTTGTAGTTGATGAATTTGGAGCTGGTTGCCCAGTTGCATTCTGTTTAAGCAATAGAATTGATACAGTGGCTATGTCTAGATTTTTTTTGTCTGTAAAAGAAAAAGAAGGTTTAATTACTACTAAAGTTCTTATGTCAGACGATACCTCAACATACATTAATGCCTGGTCTAATATAATGTCAAACCCAGATTATCACTTACTTTGCAACTGGCATGTAGACAGAAGTTGGAGAAAAAATCTTAATAAAATTAAATCTCTAACTAAGCAGTCGGAAGTGTATAAAGCTTGTCGTACATTGATGGAAATTTTGGATATTGATCAGTTTCAGAATTCCTTAGAGTGCTTTCTTGCAATGTGTGAAGATGACGACGAAACAAAAGACTTTGGGATTTACTTTAAAAATTATTACTCTCAACGACCCAAAGCATGGGCATTTTGTTACAGACTTGATCTATCGTTGAACACAAACATGTACCTGGAAGCAATGCACAAGAAATTAAAATATTGTTATATGCATGGTAAACAGAATAGAAGAGTTGACAAATGCATCAGTTTACTTTACCCAGTTGATAACTTGTTGATAGAGCGAAACATTTTGCTACTTTTTGTTCTTGAACTAAAAAAAAAAAAATTAAAAATTGAAAAAGTGTATGAGATAATGGCTTGTTGGATAGTAGATGTCATGTGAAGTGGTATCTTGTTATTCTTGAATAAGTCACTATAATGCAATAATGTATATGTAAAATTTGAATTAAATGATAAATCATTGCAACGAAAAAAAATTTTAAGCAAAGGCGGTCTATCTAATCAGCCTATATTACTATTAGGATATTTTATGATATATTTATTTTGCTATATATTTTATAGTTTTTTACTAACTCCCAGCAATCCGGCAAGTTGAATTTATTTTCTGAAAAAATATTGCATTCATTATACTAATAATATTTAATTATTATAATAGTAGGTTTCAATATATTATTGTTATTAATTTTTGACTTTTGAGTTAATATCGACTACCGTAAATTTGTGGTAAAATAGGCAATATATCTTTAAATTAATCTATATATTTTAAATAATATGTAATTTGTGTTTTAAAAATATAATAAAATACGTTTAAGTCCCCACGAATAAAATTTTTGAATTACAACAAAATGACTAAAAACCTTTTTTTCGTATAAATTATATCTAATTGAATATAAAAAAAAAAATAGTACTGCTTATAAATATTTATTTTTTTTTTTTACAAGAAATATACAATCTATACAATTAAGCTCAATAAGTATATGTGAGATTAGGGTAACAAAACATTATGAGGTGACGTGAATAAGAAGCCACCCATCAATAGTACTTAGCTTGTTTATTATGTGATTCTTACAACTTATTAGGATTAAGTTAGATGATTCCTACAACATTTCCTTTTCAGCCTGCGACGGGGATTTTCAGGAAGTGAGGGATATGTAAGCCTTTTATTAGATGATTTTCATGATTTTCTAATTTATTATAATATCGTTTATAGAAAATAGCAGCTGCTTCTTCTACTGTTTTTATACCTGCTTATAAATATTAAGATTTTTTTGTTTCAGAATGATCTATTATCATGAGGAACCTTGAATTAAATTTTCAAGACTATACTATAAAAACTTAACATTAAAAAAATAATTTTTTTAATACAAATTAATTTGTAAGTTTTCGAAATTTTGACAAAATTTTAACTTCAAATGCTTATAAAAAATCGTGCCCTTATATTTTAAATTGCTTAAAGAACTACTTATGATGATAGTTTATACAATTTTTAAGTTTTTTTAAAGGATTCCGAACATTTTTATCAACACTTGTACAACAATATGTAATTCGTGCACATCTAGATATATTAGTTACCTAATTTTATTTATTAAAATTATCTTTTTTATTTATTTTATCAACCTTCATATTACAGATGCATTCCTGTGACCACAGTTATTACTTATTAGTCTTATCGACACGATAAATAAAAAAAAAGTTAAATAAGCTAGGGTCTAAAAAAAATATAAAGTTTTCATATAAAAATAAATAAGTAATAAAGTTTTAAGTTATTTATTTTAAAATATCTACGTAAATAAGAAGTAGGTGTTCAAGTTATTTGTTTCCACCCAAAAGGTTTTGCTCAGACGGTAATATCGGTATATATGTGTTCTATATGTCTATATGTATGAAGCTATCCTTTATTACTATTACCCAAAAAACATCATTGTAAAACCAACAAATTTCCTATTTTGTTAAAAAAACTTAAATAAAATTCAATGTAATAAATGCATTTTATTGATGTACTTACTTATAAAATATTTTTTTAAATCAAAATGTTTCATTTTAACACACAGTTTTAAACATTTAAAAAATTAACATGTGTCTATAATACAATTAGTATCTAGGTTTACAATTATATTATATTAAATCCTCATAACTTGCATCAAAATAAAATATCGAAAAAACTATCCTACCTATCTACCTAAAATTGTTGAATGAATAATATTTTTTTTAATAACTGTTTTTTTCTTAATTTTAACCTAAATTCTGGTAATCCGTTATGATGGAAACGACTTTTTCTAAATTATGTGCATGATCTATGGCGACAATTAATAAGGAACCCATTTTTATGAACATTGTATTATATTGTGGGAACACATTTTACCGTTTAAATACCATTTTTACAAATCTTTTTCTTTCTTTTTGGAAAATCAGTGTTTTTGGAAACCGTTTGGATGTTAACTACCCATCACTCGGATGTAGGTAATGTAAATTTAAATAATATAAGACAATAAGTCTGTAATAGAGTTTAACGTCAAGCCGGATCGGAAATTCAATCGAACATTTTGTTTAAAAATTTAAACGCTTAAAAAAAAAAACAACAACAATGTATAGATGATAGATGCTAGAATTTACTGTATGCAAGAGAAAAGATAATAATCAAGAACTCGAAAACGTTTGTTGATTGTTGTCTATATTGTCTTAAAAGTGCTCTAGATGCATAATAATAAAAATTAAATATTATTTAGATTATTGTAAAAAAATGTACATAACTCTTCATCGGCCATTGCCGTTGTTGTTAATGGCGACGCGGCAACGGGCCGACAAGAAATCAATTTTTTTTTCATTTATTGTCTCAGCTCCTACCACTACAACTATTATTACTCAAAGCGGTAACAAAGAGTATAATAACACCGGATTTGATCTTTATTTTCAATAGCAATCATAATTTGACCCTAATGACCAGAATGAATGTAAATCAAGAAAATCCCGGTTTTCCGATGGATAACTTCTACCCATAGGTACTATAGCATATTATAGCAGGTATAGCATATACAATCGATTTTCTTCATCTCGCCGCGAAAATAATAATTATTGTATATTATTACCAATATATTTTTTTCACCTACACTCAACCATACACAAATAAATGTAATATTATAAATATGTTTATTTAAATCTCTAAACAATCAACAAACAGCTCCGGAATGTAACACATTCCATAAATAATAAGAAAAACGGTTATTCACCGTCATGAAATAACCAATGAACAAAACGGAAAAAGAAAATTCGTGAAGTCGTACGTAAAAAATAAATAATATCTTACTTATTAGTTATTTAATATAATTATTCTAAATTGTATCATAGTATATTATATGGTACCTACTTATAATAATGTGCCACGAATGTTGAACTATCGTTTTTCCAACCGACTAATATAGAATATTGGTGAACAGTTATTAAACTACTTTTAAATAAAAATTACGATATATGTATTGTGCATGCGTTTGATGATGATATTATTATGTATTTTATTCACACTGGCACACTATAGCGGACATATTTAAAAAAACTGTGTGTGACCAAGAGAAGCGACGACTCGAGAACACTACTGCGACTGCGAAGAACAGACCACTTGTATCGGAGAGTACGTATAATAATATTATTACGAGTAGATGCGACTACCGCACTACATGGCACTACTCTTGTCTTTGTCGAACGTTGTTTCTACGGTCACCGTAGCGACGACTACAATAAATTGTCCAAACCTGCAGGTATTATGTAACGGGTCGGATTCCTCGACCCAGAGTGTCGGCTGTTCTGAGCATTGAGGTTATGTGCGAAATTCAAATTTCGAACTCCTCCTTCATTCTGGGTATCAGACAATTTGAACCGAACAATAGGTGGGCATATTTCTTAAAAAATTAAATTTCGTATCCCCGACCCCGAGACAGCAGTAGACGATTGTTTCGATGTTTAATCAAATAACCTTCGATCATAATGCACATATTATTACATACAGCATTACCCCCGGCGAAATCTATAATATCTACAGTGTAGGCGGTGTTACTTTTACGCCGACCTATTAACAATCAATATAAATCATAAACATAAGATTTAAAGAAACTTTATTTGACATCGGAATATTAAAAGTTAAAACATAAATCAAAAAAAAACAGAAACGTTCATAAGTGTTTAACCTTAACGTACATAATAATTAAAAGTGAGAGACGTAACGGACTACACACACACACACACAACAGTGCGGCGTCGGAGGTGGTAGGGTGGTGGTATTGCCAACCTCACCCTACAACAGGATTTAGGCTGCAGGACCTAGGAAAGGGTCGGGAAATTATGCGCCGTCCAAGTCACATTTTTTTTCCATGCAACATGGGAGACGGCAATTGAACTTTAGGAGCTTAGGAGCTACAAAAATTGTACCTATTAATACTTATTTTTAATACACACTTTTAAAAGTCGAGTGACTGTAGGAAACTCACTTTCTAACATTTCCAAAACTATAGTAACGAATATTGTTTACAAATAAATGTTTTATAATAGTGCCTATATCAATAGCTGGCAATTTTCAAAGCCAATGGTAAACCTAATCTCACAGTACCTTTTCCTATGGGTTTTGTTCGTATATTCGATATTATGATAAATATTTCGTAATTAAATTTCTAATTTAGTATAATATAATAATTTAAGCGTAAGGCCAAGGATGATAATTTTTATTTTTATATTTTAAACCAAGCCTTGCAAAAATGGTCAGCAACTAATGACACAAATTTATAAATAATACCGAAAATATTCGCAATGAAAACCTGTCGGTAGTTTAAGCTAGTATTAGGTATTTAAATATTTTTAATTGTCCTTGTAATTACAACAAAAATGCCTTTCTTATCAGTCAAAGTAGCAAGAAAATATTTAAAAATAAGACCTATTTAAAAGTCATTATTATTACAACTTTATAACTAACTATTATAGGTATGTATATTGTATATTATATAACAATTATAATAAAATATTGATACCTTTAACCTAACTGATCGCATTTTTAGTCAATCTTCAGTTATAGAATTTTTTCCAAAAAAAAGCTTAAAATATTTATTAATTTGTAGATTTTTCATAAATATTACCTATTGTATACTTAAATTATGTAAATGACAGTTAAATTTAATATTTTAATAACCGCAATAAAACAAAAATATGCTTAATTTGTTATTGATAAATGATAACTGCTTAAGTACCATTAGTAAAAAAAAAAGTATTCATTACTATAAAAGAAGATAGATTGGCCCAAAGATGAAAACTAGGTAAAAGGTGGTACCATAGGTACTTCAAAATAAGATTAAAATAGAATCAGATTTCTAAACAATTTTTGAATAATAACAAATTATTCCAATATTCAAATAAACAATTTTATGGGTAGGTTTTGAAATTATTTATCTCCTCGGGACTAAGTCTTATAACTTTGACTATTAATCCAACTAACTTAAATAATATAAACGTCACCTCATCACTTATAATAATATATACTTAGGTTTAATTAAATCAATGTTAATTTTGAATTTTGATTAAAATATAAAAATTAAATAATCAATAGATAATATATTATGTATATTTTATGATATTGATTCGAAAGTTTTTTTTCAAAAACATTTTAGTTTTACGGTGAGCCAACCTAAAGGTTTCTTAAAATTATAATAATAAACCACGACGGTCATATTATAGTATGGCCTCTAAAATATCTTTAATAGAAGGTTTGTGTTTAAATACCATTTCGAGCTATTATCCGAAACCCTATACAATACAATCAAGCGCGGATCCAGAAAAATTTAACAGGAGGTGCTCAAAAAAAAAAAAAATTGCTACACCTTACTATTTATTTAAATATTATCATTTTCTATTTAATTTATTAGTGCTAACTTTTTTTTCATAATAATTGTTATCGGTGCTTTCCGCTGTCGACGCGTGTCGTTACATACGACTATACGAGTATACTTTGAAAACACTTAACAATAGTTATTAATGTTATTATTGTCGTATGTGACGGCGATAACGAAAAGAACCGATATTATTATTATTATTTTTATTTTGAAAAATAACATATAATTTATAATATAAATTTATTTTGTTGGTGGCTAGATGATAGCCCCCTCCCCTGAATTCGCGCCTGAATACAATATGTTATATACAATATAATTATTGTCAATTACGGGGAAAATATTTTTCAAACATTTAGACCTTCTTGTCAACGTTGTACTGAACACAGACAAAAAAGGTACAAAAAAACAGTTCAATCGTCCAAAATGATTGGTAGATAAAACGAATCGGATAACATATTATATTATATACGACCTAACTGTTGTGTAAAATATTAGATTAATGTTTTGTTTGTCGAACACAAGAAAACTGTATGCCATATTTTAGCACGTACCTATATTTCATACAGTTATAGTGACATAGATGTTCTAAAACTCGGTTATTACTTATAATTATGATTATGATTACTGAGCAGAAAACGTTTTGGGACTCGTTAGACGGTAAGTTAATATTATTATATTGCCAGTGGCGGTGGATGGCAACCATGCTATACAACAACTAACACAACAACAACAACAATAATAATAATAATAATAATATACTAATTGTTATCCGAAACTAAAATCGTTAGTGCACGTCGTGTGTACGTTATACGACGAGTGAGCGGGTGGGCTATAATACGTGTACGTATTATAGGTATATATAGGTGATAGCGATGGGGTTGGTGATGGAGACTGATAATTAGTCGAGCGCACGTTTTAGCTAGTATGTAAAATAATAATATAATATTGAATTGTTTGTGCATGGTTAGGTTACTTATGCACGTACGTACGTGTGTATGTGTGTGTGTGTGTGTGTGTGTGTATGGTTGTAAGTTTCGGTGGCGGACGAAATGACATAATATATTTTATTGAGTGTAAGTCGCAAAAGATCCGTTCACTAGATCACAGCCATATAATATCGTATAATATAATTAATATATATATATATATATATATTATAATACCTACCTACTAATACGTGTAACTGTGTATGTAATTCTAGAATCTATTCTGCAGTAAGTTAGCACGTGTAGATGCATACATGATATAGATGATATAGACTGGGTTGGTATACCTACAAAAAAATAATACTATTATTACCGTGTGTGACACACACACATTGGAGTCACAAATATTTTCTTCGTATAGGAGCAAACATTGAAGTTACCTACACACTCAATCATAAAATATAAACTTGATATATTATAGGTACCTATATTTGGCTATATTATATTAAATATTAAAAAAATTGTAAAAATAGAATTTAAAAAAGCGGGAAAGTGGATATCGCTCTGCTGTACATTAGGTGGTGGGGTGGACCTCTGACTAGGGTAGGTTAGATTTGAATGCAATGATAGGCATCATTGTATACGAAAAACGATTCTGAACGGAGATGATTTGTCAGTCTAGGATATATTATATTTAAATATTGTCATATATTCTATTTTGAAACAAATATTTTATTTTTCAATTAGAAAACATTTTGCATAAGGCATGGTTAATCAATTTTTCCAAAAACATTGCATGTAGTTTTCATAATTCATAATACCTTATATTATCATAGATATACATATACCTGGTTTGAGGATAAATCGTTATTATTACGCGATTTCATAAAAATTTAAAACTCAAACGCTCAAAATATTTTTCCTATAAAAACGCTTCAAATTTTCTCTATAGCCATTTGAAGCAAAACTTATGGAAAACTTAGTGTTGAATTTTATAACCTTAAATATAAATACAAACAATATTATGAATTTTGAACTACAAAATAATTCGCAAATATTCATGGTTTTGACGAATTTTTGTCAATATTTGAAATTCAAATGCTAATAAAAATTTAATATGAATTTCTGGTGGACATTTTTTTTGTGATAACGGTTGAAAAATTTGTAAGGATTCTTGTATTAAATATTTAAATCTTAGTTTAAAAAAGAAAATTTTTTATTAATTTCTAGCATAAAATAATTTGTGATTTTTTGTGATTTTTACGTATTTTGTCAAAATTCAAACTTTGAATGCTTATAAAAAAAAAATTATGACTATGTATTTCTTTTATTTTTCAACTGCTATTGTAATAATATATTAAGAGCCTTGTATTAAATTTTCAAGATTTTCTACCCAAAAAATAAATTTTTATCGATATTAATTTAAAAAAAACTAATAATGATCGAAAATTGCATATACCTATGAATAGTTTAACTTAAGTCAGAAATTTTTGAAAATTTTATGGTGGATATAATATACTTATATAAACATTCGGTGAAAATTGCATGTATCCAATGGTCATTTGTTTTAAAGTTATATCAAAAATCAAAATCGATTTTGTTAAAAACTGATTGTACGTAAAATTTCCCGTTTTCCCTTAATTTTTAGTTTGTTTATCCCGATTATTTAGAAAAATTTTAAGAATTTTTTACTTTTGATCCCACAAAGTATCAACTAGATTCACTTTCTGATTTAACAAGGTACTGAAGTTAAAAGTCGAAGTATTTTTACTGCCCCTAAACGTAATGACAAACACAAAAAAAAATATTCATGGTTTTGACGAATTTTGTCAATATTTGAACTTCAAATGCTAATAAAAAAAATCGCGCCTATGTATTTTTATAATTTTTTAATCACTAAATGAAAAACTTATGAGAAACTTTGTATTGAATTTTCAAGTATTTTGATAGGGCCAAAAAAATTTTATCAACACTTCAAAAAAAAATTTTCAGAAAAATTGAGAATTTCAGTTGTCTATAAATACCTCAAAAAAAGTCACAATATTTTGAAAATTAAATCATGTAAAGAAAATGCCAATCTTAATAACTGGTAAGATTTTCAAGTATCTACGACTTATACTTTTTGAATAATAACAAATGTTTAAAATCGATTGAGGATATATTGTTATCGTTACACTATTTCGAAAAAATTTAAAATTCAACGCACTTAAAATTTTTCCTATAATGACGCTTCGAGTTTTCTCTATAGCTTTTTGAAGGAAAACTTATGGAAAACTTAGTGTTATATTTTTAATCCTTAGTTATAAACAGAAAAAATTTTATGATTTTTAAACTTCAAAATTACTTGCTAATTTTCGCGTTTTCGACAGATTTTGTAAAATTTTGAACTGTAAACGCTTATTAAAAAAATTGTGACTTACGATTTTTAATTTTTTTTAGCTACGATAAGAACAACTCAAAAGGAACCTTGTATTAAATTTTCAAGTTTTTTTGGTCGTCCAACATTTTTTTACCGACACTTCAAAAAAATCAAAAATTTCAGTGGTCTATAAATAACTCAAAAAAAGTCAAAACTTTTTGAAAATTTAACTGTATATATATAACACTAACATAAACATTTGGTGATAATTTTAAGTATTTACAGTGATAGGTTTTTGAATTACAACCATATAAAAAAATCGATTTGGTCGAAAACTGGTTTTGCGTAAAAATTCCCGTTTTTCTGTCATTTTTTTTTGTTTTTCTCGATTTTTTTGAAAACTGTTGGAAAATTTTTACTTTTGACCTCTATAATGCACCAAGGATCTTCAATTTTACATCGGAAACCACCCCCAAAGTTTGAAATCGAAGCATTATTTCGACTAGTTATGCTGTACACAGACACAAAAAAAAAAACACATCATTGTAAAATCAATACATTCATCACTTCGTTCAGAATCTAAAAAATGTCCCCACCTATTATAGATACTCCTGCCTGAAAGAGCCAGTAGCCGTTTAGTCCGTCTGCTGCTTTAAACTGGTGTACACGTATACGCTCCATCTTTATAAAGTTTAGTGAGTTTTTATTTTCAAAAATAATTTTAATCATGGCTGGTTCAATTGAAAACATGGCTGCAGTGTACAAAAAGAATTTCACTTATGTGCCTCCAACACCGCCTGCAGAACTCATCGAATCTACATCTTACACACTCGACTTCACTGGCCGTAAGTTTTTGAATGTAGAACTTGATCCTACGGACGAATTCAATATCGAAGTCCAAATAATCACACCATCACGGTATATTAATATGCCCGCCGATTTTTTACGACGTGTATTTTCCTTGATAGGAAATATATTGTCGTTTATACTTGACATACCTCAAAAATACAAGCGAAATTTATTCCTGGAAACAGAAAATATTTCGCTATCTAGTATAATGGTGTATCAAGGAGAAAATATGCTTGTCGTAGAATCAAAAGCACAAGCCGGGTGTCGAGTTTTGCTAAATCGTGCAGATTTAATAAAATTACAATATTTAGAATGGTCAATTCATGAAACGGTCACACGAAAGTCAGCCATCATACGACCACTCGTCGTAAAATAGTTTGAGATTATGGGTAATTATTTGGACCATGAATTTACTAAAGTTGAAACACCACCGAAAAACATAGATGAAATGATCATTTTTATCAAAAATTTAAATGACGATAAAATTATTGGATCCACTCCTAAAGAAGACATGAATTTCATCAGTCAGCTCAAAATAAATGCTACTACTCAATTAGCTGAACATTGGGCGCAACGATGG
Organism: Diuraphis noxia; assembly: GCF_037042655.1. Classification (NCBI taxonomy): domain Eukaryota; kingdom Metazoa; phylum Arthropoda; class Insecta; order Hemiptera; family Aphididae; genus Diuraphis; species Diuraphis noxia. Next base: position 6,473,288 of record NW_028301713.1, on the reverse strand, counting down.
AATGGTGAAACGTCACCCGAGGTAAACCTTTAAATTATATCGCTTGTAAAAATATTTAATGTATAATTATTATTTTTTAGTTATTCACCGAATCCGAAATGAGGCTCATTTCACCCCCGAGATATTCGAGCATGTCTCCAATGCTATCACAAGCAAGGGTAATTTATAACTTATATATATTGAAATAATTTAAGTATTAATTTTAATAATTATTTTAGGGAACTGACGAGGATCGTGGAATTGAAGAATTTTTAACACAGGCGACATGGGTACCAACCCAGTCATTGGTAACATTTAATTTTTAAAATAAATATATATATATATATATATATTAACAAATTATTATTTTTGTATAGCCTATTTATGATCCTGGCAGTCTATCACCGACGATCATAGACACTCTTCCCCCATACTTTGATCCAGACAATTTTGCACAGCCCCCTCCGTGGTATACAGCGCCTCAATATATTGAACCGAGCCCTGCAGTTGATGAGAACGACGGTCCGACGTCTTTCAACCACTCGCCAGCTCTTCTCGGCTTCACGGGGCGAGAGTCGACAAAAAAATTAAATAAGCGAAACGTCAAACGTAAATTATTTGAATAATATTGTATAATATTTTATGAGAAAATAAAAACAAGCGTGATGTTTAAAAACAAGTTTTTTTATTTATTTATTAGAATATAAGGTATAAAATATTTACAAGGTTTACAAGGTATATAAAATATATAGGTACAAGGTTTACAATTTTCTAACATCTCCACTAAACGGATTGTAAGTTATAATCTGGTCATGTAGTATTAAACAATAAGCTGCAGTTTTTTCCAGGGCTTCAAAACGTTATTATAACGTTATAATTTATAACGCTAATAAAACGGAAAAAACATAAACGAAATCAATAAACGAAAAACGAAAAAAATCGAATAACATTAAACATAATATATCATTAATCATAATTCATGATTAAGAATAAACAATAAACGTATTTGTAACGTAAAAAAATTGCAAATAACGTTATTTGAAATAACGTTTGTGATTTTTTTTTTACATTGAGCCCAATATAATTTTTTTTTTTTAATCTTATAGTTATGAACAATTCAAAGTTGACTAACCTGTGTTGACAATAATTTGTATTTTCCAAATTATTTTATTGCAGGTTTATTTATAAATATTGAATTCACTTTATAAGTAAATTTAATATTCAACTAATAATATTATCCGTTTATGTTCGATTTAATTTGGCGTGTTATTTAGAGTATAATTTGATATAATTTCAAGACCCTCATAAAGTTAGCAGCACAACTATGACAGACACTAATGAAACACATCCAACAAATTTGTTGGTGACTTGTTGGACATTGTTGGATCACTCCCGGAATTTGTTGGACATTATTTTCGCCGGAAGAGCTTTTCGAACTTTTGTGCTGCCAACTTTACCCCAACAGCACAACTTTAAGTTACAGAAATTTCACCCTAATGAAAAATGTCCAGCTTGGTTTGTTGAACACTGTTGGATCACTCCCAGAATTTGTTGGACATTATTTTCGCCGGTAGAGCTTTTCGAACTTTTGTGCTGCCAACAGCACAACTTTAAGTTACAGAAATTTCACCCTAATGAAAAATGTCCAGCTTGGTTTGTTGGACACTGTTGGATCACTCCCGGAATTCGTTGGACATTATTTTCGCCGGTAGAGCCTGAGTTGTGCGGAAAACATCACCGCATCTAAAATTATTTGAACCTAGATTATCTGTACAAATGTAAATGTAAATACAGTTAATAAGTACCAATTAAGTCTTAACTGTAAAGTAATCCTATGTAATTTTTTTTATAAATTCCACATAACTTCCACACAAACATTTAAACAAAATAACTGCCTAAATATTGAAATAAAATCAATGGCCGGTAGTAAAATCAATTCCGGGAGTGATCCAACAGTGTCCAACAAACCAAGCTGGACATTTTTCATTAGGGTGAAATTTCTGTAACTTAAAGTTGTGCTGTTGGCAGCACAAAAGTTCGAAAAGCTCTACCGGCGAAAATAATGTCCAACAAATTCCGGGAGTGATCCAACAGTGTCCAACAAACCAAGCTGGACATTTTTCATTAGGGTGAAATTTCTGTAACTTAAAGTTGTGCTGTTGGGGTAAAGTTGGCAGCACAAAAGTTCGAAAAGCTCTTCCGGCGAAAATAATGTCCAACAAATTCCGGGAGTGATCCAACAATGTCCAACAAGTCACCAACAAATTTGTTGGATGTGTTTCATTAGTGTCTGTCATAGTTGTGCTGCTAACTTTATGAGGGTAATTTCAAGTTGCTATTGTTGTTTAGTTAGTTGTAGATTTGTCGTCAAATTGTGATTAACTACCTTTCGTCTAATCGTCTATGGTGTATACCTACTTAATAGTTTATTTTAATCAACAATATTTCATTTACAATTGGCCAATAATCAATATTGAATATATTATTTCATAGTAGGTAAGTACCTATATTACACATTTTATTATTTAGTTTTACTTTTAATTGTTTTTTAGATAAAATTATGTTTATTATCTACTTTTCTTAGGTAACGTATTACGAAAACGATTTAAGAAATAATTATTGATCATTAAATTTGGGTAGGAAAATTACAAATCCCGTCCTACGCATGTATTTTGTGTACAATGTGTCAACTAATACAAGCACTTGTACAATTTTGGATTGTCCACATCCTGTACGGAGTGGATGTCATACAGGGAATTTGGAAAATCATGTCAAGGCATTCCACCAAAATGAATATAAAGAACTTTTAAAAGAAAAGTCAAAAATATCATCCTGTCATAATGAATATGAACCTTCATCAAGAATTGTAAAGGTTAGTAATTATTATTTACAAAATTTAAAATACTTATTAGCTAATATACAGTCTTGAGAATTAACATGCAAAATAAAAATAATTTAAAATAGTTTAAAAAAAATATAACTTCTTAAGCCTGAAGTATAGTTATTGAAGAAATACAACTTTTTTAGTGACATTTTAAATATGTTGTCCTTATGTACCTACCTATTACATTACCTAATACAAATTGCAGTGGCGCAACTACACCTAATGGTGCACTAGTAACTAAAATTAATTGTTGCCCTACTATATAATATTATACACATTATACAATTATAATTTATAGTTATGGATGTAACATGAATGGAGTACCTAATTTATAAATAATTTAGGTACATCATTTACAAATTATTTCGTGTACTACTGTCTATTTAAAATAATAAATAATAGGTACAAATTATATTATAAGTAGGTTCTTTAATTCATAAAAAAAAAAATTAATAAGTTAACTAAGTTGGCAAAATGTTCTATTAGGTATTTTACAATTTTTACTTATAATAATTTAATTTATTTTTCTGTTTTATTTTTTTCAATGTTCAAAATGGCAATGTTATGTTTGATAGTCGATATTGACTCATTGAGTTTGTCATTTTTGATAAGTTTGTGTTATAATTATCTTTCAGCTGATGTAACTGTTATAGGCAATGCAAAATAAATTAAGATTGGACTTAAAATATCATAATGTGATGTACTTACTAAAAATGTCAGGTCCTCTGATGCCCTAGTGTAAGTACCACCCAACACCCTCGCTGACAAATTAGGTTAAAATATTGTATTTTCATTACCTATTTTTATAAAGTTAAGTACATATCCAAGACTGAAACATCATAGTTTACTTATGTGGCTATGAAATGTTTAGGTAGGTTATATACTATATCATATAATGTGCCCTATAGGTATATTAGGTAATATTATAATTTAAATTAAATTGAATAGTCTTTATAGATTATATTATATCATTGAGAATAATTTAGATACCTAGGGACCTAATTTATATTTTACATAATTTCTTAAAATTAATTTGTATTATCCATATGCCTATTTAAAAAAAAAAAATAGTATTGTTGTGTGTTAATAGAAGCAAAAATGTGGACCATTGGACAAAATGATTTGTGTTAAATTAAATAAAAAGAATATAATTGAAGCGTGTGTTCAGCTAGTTACAACAAATGGAAGACCTTTTACACTTTTAAACGATACTGGTTTCAGAATGATAATGGATCCAATCATGAACTCTATCGGTGGCGGTATGTATATAATATTAAAATGTATACTTTATATTTAGCCATTTGGGTAGTTATATTAGTATTGGTACTTGGTAAAATAATTTATTTTATTTTAAATTGTTATCATGATTGATGAAAAAAAATGATTCACCTGACATAAGTCATTGTTGTACCTATTAACCTATTTAGAAAACATAAAAATAAAAAGCAATTTTATACTTGTCTAAGTTTTAATGAAGTTGTAGCTCTTACCTATACATATTTTAGGTTTCAGAATTAATTCTCAAAATATTAAGCAATATGTTGATACACAAGCAGAGAATATTTTATTATGTCATGTTATACGTGTAGTCGTGTAGATAATAAAGTTTTATGGTATAATGTTAAGTTATATATTAAGAGGACGCTACATTGGTCATTTTCAGCGGTAAAAACACGTCTACGAAAAACAAACGAAATGGCATCAAAAAATGGTTTTATAGCAAAAATACCTATAATGAAATTTATAGAAAACAATATTTAGGAAACAACCTCATCGGTGTTTATTCAAATATGAATTATTAAAAAAGTTATAGTTGTTTAAAAAATGGAAAAAAAAATGTTTTTGTGCCTTTTACAGCAAGCTGTTTATTTGAAATAAAACAAAATCCCGATGAGGTTGTCTCCAAAATATTGTTTTCTTTAAATCTCATAATAGGTATTTTTGCTCTAAAATTGTTTTTTTTATGCTGTTTTGTTTGTTTTCGTAAACATGTTTACGTTGTTGAATTTTATTTTTCATTGCTGTAACGTGCTGCTACCTGTCTGCCGTTGCGGCTATCCGGCGACGGCCAAAATATATTCCCCCACATTTCCACTACGACTGTCTATTATCGCGCGACGACAGGCGATTGATGGTTATCGGATGCTTCCAAGATTATTATACTGAACTGTAATATAGACTACTAGCTACGAAATATCATTATTATTATATTAGATTATAACCTCGCTATAAATGTATTAAAAATTGTTTTTATTTTTATTATAATAATTGGCATTGATGATTGAAGGCATTCCACCTACGACCTACCATCTGTTATTTGTATTATTATTTTATATTATAATACGAAATTACGAAAATTATAATATTTTCCGATATAGTAGATACCTCCCTCAAAGTATGCATAATTTGCAATAATTAAATTGTCTACACTTATAAAAAAAATTCCGTATTTTCTCACGAAATACACGATAAAAAACTACAAAATTTAAATTATAATGGTATATTGCTGGTAAAAAATAATATTTTGTAGTGTTAGTATTTATTTATTTTTATTTTTATATACGTGGCTATTATAACAATTGAATAAAAGTAATTACTTATACTTTAGTCATTACGACTTTAATAGCGGAAGTCAAAATATGAGACTATATAGATATAGTACCTATAATAGTTGTATTTCTAATAATTTGTTCAAAAATAAATATAAAAGTTATTTTTGAATTACTTATGACTTATGAGTTATGAATCACATTACACAATCATTCCTCCTGGATTATTCAATGTGATCACATCTTCCGGATTTCTGTGTCGTGGTCTTCAAATTTCTTATAGTGAATTATAGTTTTGAATTTTGAGTAATTAGTTTTAGTTTTTTTGATAATGGCAAACAAGGAAAATAAGCTAAAACGTAAAAGATCGACCAAAAGAAAAAACACTAGTTCTCTTGCAATACGTCGATGTCAAAAAATAAAGTAAGTACTCGTATTTAAAGTATTGTATATTAGAAATTTCAGAAATTTCCATATTTGTTTGTTTGAACGATTATATAGTAAATTAAATAATTATATCCTGGGTTCTAGCCGTTGAATAAATAAAATAATGTATTCTCTTTTACGAAAAACGATTTTGAATGGGGGGTCCAGGGATAAGGGCTCCTCCAACCACAGATGCCTGCAATGTATTCATAATTTTAATAATTTTGGAATAAATGTAAGACTAACTTATGTGGAATCTTGTATTAAATTTTCAGGCTTTTTGACCAAACAAATACAATTTTATTGACATTTATAGAATAAAAATCTAAAAAAAAAAATGAAAATTGAAAACGTCTATAAATAAAAAGAGTTGAAATATTTTGAAAATTTATAAAGTATAAGAATCGATAAAATAAATATATGGTGTAAATTTCAAGTTTCTACAGTTAGTCGTTTTTGAATAACAACAAAATAAGAATATCGGTACAATAGAAATTCAATGTGAGTGAATATCCAATATTGTAATTCAAACACTCATATAAAAATTTAATTTGACTTTAAAGTAGAATTTTTTTATTTGATACAAGAAGTCAAACTTATGACAAATTTTGAATTGAATTTTCAAATCTTAGATTTAAAAAGATTAATTTGTGTGAATTTCTACCTCAAAATAAATGTTTGTGATTTTACTATTCAAGCTATAGCTGATAATAAATTAATTAATTTGAGTAACATAAAACTTATCAGCTATCACCAAGTGAATAATACTTAGATGGCTATACATCAGTGGTTTTCGAGAATAGTATTTACTCGTATCATAGTCTTATCACACCAGCACCTATTTTTCTTAAAAATTGTACTACACTGCAAATTGAGTCCAATCCCATGTACCAATGGAGTACCATTTATGGAAATTTGACCATTGTAATGAGAATATATACATTATATTCCTTGTATAATTTTTCAGTAGTTACTAGTAAAATATTTTATTTTACTTTTCAAATTGCTGTGTTTTTATGTAAGATGTAACTTATATTTTACTAGTAGTTAGTACACATCTCAGATTCATGTGCACACTTCAAATTTAGGACTGCACGCTTTGTGTCGCCATTATTTAAGGATGTTATTTGTGTCCAAATGGACACATAGTAAAGTCCAATGGACGCCCATTAGAGTAAGATTTTTCTGACTGTCCACTATAGAATTATAGTATTAACTATTAATATAATTTAGTGTTGAAGTTTTAGTGGCCACCTCATTAAATGAAGAAGTCTCTTTGGGTGTGTGTTGCTCCCCCGCTAACCGCATTACCGCAAGGTGAAATAGTTTAATATTTTCAACCAGTGGGGACCACGGGAATCGAAAATGAACCCAAAATCGAAAAAAAAAATACCGGTATTCGAAAACAAAAACGAAATCGGAAAAAATAAATACCGTTATCCAAAACCGAAAACGAAATCGCAAAAAATAAATACCGGTATTCGAAAACAAAAACGAAATCGGAAAAAATAAATACCGTTATCCAAAACCGAAATCAAAATCGGAAAAAATATATACCGTTATCCAAAACCGAAAGGTTAGATTAAATTTCAATCCAATGATATTATATCATTGTATACGAAAAACGATTCTGAGCGGAAACGGTTTATCTGTGCTGGATATATTATAGATTATTAAAAATTTTCAAATCTTAGATTTAAAAAGAAAATTTTTTATGAATTTCTAGCTTAAAATGATTTGCGAATTTTCGCAATTTTTACGTATGTTGTCAAAATTAAAATTTGAATGCTTGTAACAAAAAAAAAGTGACCATGCATTTATTTTATTTTTCAACTGCTTTTGTAAAAATATTTTAGGAGCCTTGTATTTAATTTTCAAATCTTAGATCTAAAAAGAAAAACTTTTATGAATTTCTATCTAAGATAATTTGAACCTTGCCGTAATTTTTACGTATTTAGTCAAAATTTGAACTTTAAATGCTTATAAAAAAATCATACCTATGTATTTTTAATATTTTTCAACTGCTATTGTTACAATGTGTTAGAAGCCTTGTATTAAATTTTCAAGCTTTTCTACCCAACAAATAAATTTTTATCGATATTTATAGTAAAAAAAACTAAAAAAGTTGAAAATTTCATGTATATATTATGGTCATTTGTTTTAAGGGTTTTTATGGTTAAATAATTAATTTATTAAAAATTACTAAAAATATCACTATTTAACAATTATATATGATTATTTATAGTAATAAAGACGTAACGAGTCCAGAGAGTAGTGAATTTTCAGAGTAAGTACAGTTAAATTAATTGAATAATTATTATTTCTATCGTTATATTATTACTATTTGTTATTTTATAAATGATTTTCCATCTGTGGATTTACCTAATAGAAGAAGTCTAAACGTATCATCGATAAGTGTAGATTCAATAAAGAACCAAGAATCGTGTCCTTTAAATTGGTAAGTTTATACCTAGTGAATAATACCATTATGGTATAGGTGATTTTAATGTAATGTATATGTACAACTAATTTTTACAATTTTAATAATAACCATACCTATACATATTATTTTATAATACCTATTATATTAGCAACGACAATGACTTCAACACTGCATCTACAGAAGATAGTTTATCATCTGTATTTACAAACATTACTGAGTAAGTATTTACAAATAAATTAATGTGGGCATAATAGTAGTGTATAATGTAATTAATAATTATTGTAGAAACAACAATGTTTCTGACCATAACCTAAGTGTTATTTATACTGCATCTGAAGATGGTTTATCATCGGAAAATACTACAACTGCTGAGTAAGTGTGTACAAAAAACCTAATTTTATAACTAGAATTTATAATATACTGTTTATGATTGACTAATAAATATTTTTAAAAGCAATAAAATCATTTAAAACAAAAAAGATGCTAAGGACTCACTAAAGCTATTGTATATAGGACCTATATTGGCAGTACCTACGTTTTTACAATGTAAACTTTCAATAAATTTGTGATTACCAAATAAGTTGTGCCAATTTTGATGAATTTTATCAACATGGTTTAAATACTTGTAAAAGATAACACATTTGGAATTTCGAGAGTTTTTATTATATAAAAACATTTTATCAGGAAAAAAATGGGAATTTTTCATTTTAAATCATATGTTTATAAATATTTCAAAAACTAACTAATGTATTATGTATAGTATATATTTATTAATTCCTGGATTAGGTACTGTAAAACATTTATTCAACTATGTTTTAGATTCTTAGCGGAACGATGAATGTATTGATTTTACCATGATGTGTGTTTTTTTTTTTTTTAATCACTTTAAGAATAACTTATGAGGAACTTTGTATTAAATTTTCAAGTATTTTGATTTCACCAAAAAAATTTTATCGACACTTCAAAAACATTTTTCAGAAAAATTGAAAATTTCAGTCGTCTATAAATATCTCAAAAAAAGTCAAAATATTTTGAAAATTAAATCGTGTAAAGAAAATGCCAATCTAAATAACTGATAAAATTTTCAAGTATCTACGACTTATACTTTTTGAATAATAACAAATATTTAAAATCGTTTCAGGATAAATCGTTATCGTTACGCTATTTCGTAAAAATTTAAAATTCAAACGTACCGTACTTAAAATTTTTTCTATAATGATGCTTCGAGTTTTCTCTATAGCTACTTGAAGGAAAACTTATGGAGAACTTAGTGTTGTATTTTTAATCCTTATAGTTATAAACGCAAAAAATTTTATGATTTTTCAACTTCAAAATTACTTGCAAATTTTCGCGTTTTCGACAGATTTCGTAAAATTTTGAACTATTTTTTTATTGAATTCACAGACCTTTAACAATCCGAAGAATTATTGATATTATGCACTTTATCAATCAAATCCAAAAAGTACACAGTGGTGGGTTCAGTTGTTCATTTATTGACATGGAGTATCAGAAAGAAACATTTATAGGATTTCAATCAATTTTAACATTCAAATGTAAAGTGTGTAACATCAAAAGTAAACTTTATACTGAAAATTCAAAAACAGTACAAGTCCCAATTAATAAAGCAACTGTTCACGGCTGTCAAGCAATCGGTATTGGTCACACACAGCTATCGGAATTGTTTTCATTTCTTGAAATCCCATCGTTATGTTGTCGTGCCATTCGTTACCTACGAAAGTACAAGAAAACGTAGCTGATATTGTGCATGCAACAGCATGGGATGAAATAAAAAAAGCTGGTGAGGAAGAAAAAAAAATGGCGTTGGAGTGTGGTGATATAGACGTAGATGGCACACCAGTCATCACAGTTATTGCAGATGGGCAGTGGTCTAAACGCAGCTATCGGACAAAATACGATGCCTTATCTGGAGCAGTAAGTATTAGGACTAGAGTTTGCATATTTTTTTATTAATCATTTAAAACATAACTTATTGATATATAAATTTGTTTTAAAGAAATACATTCATACTGCATATGTAATTAAAACTGTAATTTTGTTTGTATATTTAATGTTTTTTTTTACCTTTAGTACATATTTTGGTATATTTGCATATTATTTTATCTACATACAAACTAATATTACAAACAAATCTTATACGAGCTGATATCAATTAATCGGTGTTTGTCAATATAATATTATTTACTATCTATTATATTTTTTCATTATTAACTTAGTAGGTCAATTAAAATTTAAACAATAACTAAATAGTTTTGGTTTTAATTGATTTTTAGGTCATAAATGCGCATGCATATTTTAATATTCTTCCGGAGCATGAAGTTCTAGTTCTAGTTATAATATATTTATATATAGTTTGGTAATAATGATAATTAAACCAAATCTTATTTATTTCATTTAGGCTACGATAATTGGTTTTAAATCTAAAAAAGTTCTTTTCGTTGGAATACGCAATAAATATTGTTGTATTTGCCAAAAATCGAAAAATAATAAAAAAGTCGCACCTGATCATCAATGCTTCCTCAATTGGAAAAAATCCTCAACAAGTATGGAGGCGGATGGCGTGGTTGAAGGATTTATGAAAAGCGAGGAAATGCATGGATTAAAGTATAATTGTTTAATAGGTAAAAATTTTTTAAAAAATTACTCGGTGAAAATAAAAAAATTGTGGCATTTAAAAATGTAATAGGTGATGGGGACAGCAGTGTGACTAAACGTTATTTAAATGAAATTCAGCCGTACGGTCCCAATTTTCATATAAGAAAAATTGAGTGCCGAAATCATTTGATGCGAAACTATGCCACCAAACTTACAGTGATTGCTAGAAACACAAAATACCCACTCCGTGTTCGAAAATATATTTTATCGAATATTTTACGATTTAGAGGTGATATCACAAAAGCAGTTATACATTGGAGAAATACAATTGGAGTAACGAAATTAGAAAAGATAAAAGGTATTTTGTGGAAAATATTTTACAATTTATTATAAATTGAATCATTTTTAACTTGTAGGTATTCAAAGGGATATTGCTAACGCTCCATATCATAGACTTGGTCAGCATCTAAAGTGTGATTCTTATTTTTGTAACGGATCGAAAAATAGTGATTTAAACTTAGTACCAGAGGCTGAAAGCTCTGGAATGATGAATGAAATAAAAAACTATGTATCAAGACTTGTTTTAAATGCCGAAAGTTTGTTAGAAAATAAAAATAACAACATGTGCGAACAATTTAATTCTTTAATAAACAAACACATAGCTGGTAAAAGATTAAATTTTTCGAGTAAAAGAAGCTATAATACTAGGGTAGAAGCAGCCGTAGTTTCATTTAACTCTAAACAGTATCTAAGAAAAATACACAAAAAGATCTCCAACTGTAGTCCAGGTGTGTTGTAGTAAAAAGTTTTTAAGTTTTTAAAAAGATATCTACATTAAAAATAATTATTTTGTTTTATAGGAAAATTTGGGAAAAGATTCATAAAAAATTCTGAGCGAATAAGAGCCAACACCTTAAAAAGAAGACAGTTATTCCCAGAAGCTAGACAAAATAAAATTATTTGTACTGACGGTCCTGATGCTGACTATGGTTTGGCAGAGCCGCTAACAAACCAATATTCACTTCAAGATTTTGAAAAAAAAAAAAGAATTCCTTACATCCTTGGAGAATGCAGATATTCAAAAAATTGAAGAAGATACTAGAAATCAAAGCGATAGTGAGAAGTGGTACTATGAACGCAAAAAACGAATTACTGCCTCTCGATTCGGACAAATGTGTAAAATGCGTTCTAATACCAGTTGTAAAAACACCGTGTACAATATACTTTATGCTGGAAATGTCCAATCCAAATATTTACAATACGGCAGAGATACGGAGCCTATCGCTCGTAAAAAAGCAGAATGTATAATTGGTGAAAAAATACAAATTTGTGGTTTGATAGTGGATCCTGATGAGCCATACTTAGCAGCTAGTCCAGGTAAAATATTTGAATATTAGGTATTATATTATATTATTTATGTTTTATAATTTAATGTACATATACAATTTAAAATATATCGGGTTTAATATTATGTAGATGGCTTGATTGGTAAAACGGCAATTATTGAAATTAAATGTCCATATATTGCAAAAGACACTTCAAATGCAATAGATGCTATTAACAAAAAATTAGTAAGTCATGTTGTTTACATAATATTATTATAATCATTGCGTATACTTTAAGCCTGTAGTATTACAATTTCATAAGGTAATTTTTTTAAACTTTATAGTTGCCATATTGTAACATAGTAGATAATTGTACAAAACTTAAAAAAGATAATATTTATTATTATCAAGTAATGGGCCAGTTGCATATTACCCGCAGAAAGTTATGCTATTTTGTAATATATACCAGTAATTGGATTACAATAGAAAAAATTTATTATGAACCAGAATTTTGGACTTCTAATATGGCAGAAAAGTTAAAAATGTAATTTATTAACTGACCTAACTTAATAATATTTGAAGTAAGTACATTTTTAATTTGTTTATAACTTTAGGTTTTATATGGATTGTATGCTACCTGAAATAATTCAACCACTTTATCCAATAAGAATGTTGAAGTCCGATATTAAAGAGCCCGAACGTCTTATTAAAATTATGACCACAACTAATAATAATTTTAAAAATATGGGATCCTCATCAATTATTATTCTATATTTTTGATAAATGTGAAACGTATATTTTTATTTATTTAAATTTTAAAGATACTTATTACATATATGGTAACTGGTAAGTCTACACGTCTACAGTATATGTATATATGTTTATGTAGTTTTTTTTTAAATATAGTTGATGATATTCAGATATACTCACATTATTTTATATACTTTTGCATCCCCTTCTATATAGGTAAGCACGCTTGAATCGTATATCTGTGTGATTCGTAAATCGTCGGTATAAGAGTATGAAGTAAGATAAGTATTTAGTACCTTGGTACTAGATATAGAACGTAGAAAAATAGGATCTTATAAATAATAGATTGCTTTGATATCATGTTTAAAAAATTATACCTACAACTTGTCATAAAAAAGTATACCTGGTAGCAGGTGCCAGGTATACACAAAAATTATAATGTAAAATATTCACTAGAAATCTTATATTTAAATATTTAGGTAATATTAGTTAAAATAGATGATTTTGGTAAAATAGTTCTAAAAAAGGAACATAATTATTATTATTACCAAATTATGGGACAATTGAGTTATAGGCTGAATTGTTTGTTACTTTGTAATTCATACAAACCAATGGACAGACATACAAATCATTCATTTTGATAATACATTTTGGGAAAGTACTATGTTAAATAAGTTGAAGATGTAAGTAATAAAAAACATATATCATAATCTAATTATTTATCAACAATGGATACTTATTATATATACTTTATATACTAATATAATATGCCATATAAAGGTAGGTATACTTATAAAGTTATAAATAACATATATTATGTATTTTATTATTTTAGATTTTATTTCGAATGTTTGTTGCCCGAAATTGTAGATCCACTTTATGGGAAAAGGATGCTAATTAGTGACATAAGAGAGCCAGAACATATTTTGAATGCTCAAAATAAAAAAAATAAAAACAATAAAGTAAAACTACATAAATGAATTGTTGTTTATCCTTAACTATTCCTCAAAATTTAGAGATATGCCGTGTAAAATACGCTACATATTTTAAACGTACAATATAAATGACAAATCAAAAAAATTATAAAAAATAAGTTATTTTTTTTATAGATTTTTACTATTTAGTAATATAATATAAGATTAAAAGATATGAAAAAGTAAAGCAGGGATTTTCTTAAAAATACATTTGGAATAATATTCTACTATCCTTGCTATTTGTCTAGTGTTTAGGTATACATTATATTATTTATTAATTACAAACTAATAAATATATTATTAAATGAATGCGTTATTCATATTTCATATCTTTGTTGTTACTTATTAGTTATTACTCACTTTATTAGTTATTATAGAAAATCGTAGGTTTCAAATTATTATAAGTTAGATAGGTAGAAAGGTAAGATACAGATGACTCAATGCCTGATGTGTAAAAAATTATAATGTTTAGAAATACACAAAAATATCATTTAAAAAATAAACCTATGTGGTAGCAGTATAACGTAAAATAACATGTTCAATTAATTAACCTACTAAAAAACTAATATTTTAGGTAATATAAGTTTAGGTTACAGTTATAAATTAGATATTATTTACGGTGTTGAATATATCTTTTATGAAGTAACTAGTAAGTATTAAAATAATGCAATAAATACAAGCCGCGTAGGTACAGTGACAATGCCACGTAATATTCTAATATACTATACAATATACATGTATGCAGTATGCACCGTATATTTACTAGTTCCGTCACTGACGAAGGTTGAGAAAATAATAAACATCGCTCCAGAATGAGCACAATTGTCAATTATTGTCGGCACTCGGCCGACCGCTGACTACGAGTAGTGGGCGTGGCTTAAACGTCGCGTGCCTGCGCATCGCGAAAACACTTAACAGCACGTTATCTTGGCCGTTGTATGCGTTTCGCTTTTGGTGTAGCGTCCTCTTAAGAGGCCGTCACAGTAGGAAAAAATCGACCGTAAAAACATACTTTTTTATTTCCAATAGTACTCAGGCCTCATTGATCGTAGAAACATGATTTTAGTATCAAAATAATCACAAGAAGTTGTACTTAAAAATATTGGAACAGATTTTTGATTTATGTTTTCTAACCAATTTTATTTGCATTTGAAGTTTGTAACAAATTTTAATTTTTTTTAAAAATTATATAAAATCAGCAAATTGAGGTATCGAAAATCTGTTCCAAGATTTTTAAGTACAACTTCTCGTGATTATTTTGATACTAAAATCATGTTTCTACGATCAACGAGGCCTGAGTACTATTGGAAATAAAAAAGTATGTTTTTGGCAAAAAAATCATGAATTCGCCGTCGTCATCTCGCTGCTCTAGCGACTACAGTGGCAGCATTTTGAACAGTACTTCTGCCACCACCCCGCGTTCATAAGCAGCGGTACCGCTCCATAGGTCAAAACTGGTTATCTATCTCAGCCGCGCGCTGGTTATAAATAGCCAAATTGTCAATATGAAAATAATAATTTTGTCATTGAATAATATTATTTTACATTTCCAATATTTTCGTATTCCTATTACTATCGTATTTTACGCAAAATGGAACCAAATCTGGTATTTGGTTATAATATATATTATATTATTATATATATTATAAATATATTATAATAATAAACCGTACCTAATATAATATATATTATAACCGTACCTTATATACCTAATACTAACCAAAACTGTAACTAATCAGCAAGAAAACGTCCGATTCAAACAATTTTTTTTTTCAAACTGTAGTAAACTATTCGATAAAATTGGAAATTTTTATTTCAGATGAATTTTTTTACATTTAAATCAGTATAACTGTATATTATGTAAAAAACTTTAAATCATACGCTGTGAAAAAAATTATCAACGATGGATAAATAAATATGTAATATTTCATAATACTAAGTACACAAATTATTGTTTTTGTATATTAATTAACATTTAATCAGCATAATATACGCCAATTTTATTATTGTCTGTCAAACAAAATTTGCTGAAACATTAAACGATTTATATAATATTACTAATTTACGAATATATTTTTCAAGATTACGTATTACATTGTTTATTAATTTATATTGTATTTATTGTAAGGTGCAAGTACTGTAGTAATTATATTCTAACAATTATTTAACTATTTAATTATTAATGATAAAACATTAAATATTGAAATAAATTGATTCAAATATTGACATCCTGCATGTCTAACTGTTCACGCCAGTAATTATTGGTAGTAGTAAACTAGTAACTAATACATTTTCGCTAGATTTTTATTACGGTTTATATATTTTTTAATTATTTATTCACGTGAAAATGGATCAACTCAACAAAAAAACTCGTCGCTGCGCATCAAAAAAATTATCAGTTAAAAAATCGCTGAGTTCACGAGTGAAGAATTCTAGGAATTCGTGATAAGATTAAGAGGTAGGTACCTATATATTATTATTATTAATTTAATACAATTCACTAAAATTATGTTAACAAAGTCCCAATCCAGAAATCGCAGAACCTATTGTAGAATCATGTTACGGTTTCCAAGGCGCTACCGGTCGCGGCGGCTGATCGCCGCGGCTAGTCGTGGCCACACTAATTATACGTGACTTGCACTGACTGGTTTCCAAAGCGCGACTGCGGCTCGCGACTGAACTTGAGCCGCCGCGGCCGGCGGCTGTACCGCGACGAGAGCAGTGTTTCGCGACAGTCGCCGGCGATTATTACAATTGGTTCAAAATGGCAAATACATTTACACCAGAAAATGATGACATTTTAATCGAAGAAGTGCGCCTGAATAACAGTCTAGCCATAGCGAGCAATACTGTCGAAAAATAATCCTTGTAATTATGGAAAAGAGATCCCGAGTTACTGGCGAGTCATTCCGTTCGTTGTCATTTGGCTTCCGTATTAGTCATAGCTACATTAGTCTAATAATAAAGGAAACATTATCTGTTTTAAAAACTAAATTAGTGCCCATATTTTTGCCGGACGCTAATACAATTGATTTTAAAGTGAAAGCATTGCTCGCTATGGTCGACGCAAATTACAAATTTATCGTCGTTGATATAGGATCGTATGGCAAAGAGGGTGACAGCGGGATTTTTTTTAAATCCGAAATGGGAAAACAAATTCTTGGAGGAACATTTAGATTTCCCGAAGATAGTGCTCTTCCTGGGTCCAATATAATTGTACCCCATGTGATTGTCGGTGACGAGGCATTTAGACTACACAAGCACATAATGAAACCATTTTCAAGGAAGGCAAGCAGAGAAGACGATTCTAAAAAAAATTTTAATTATAGACTAAGCCGTGCTAGGCGAGTCACAGAAAATGCTTTCGGTTTGCTCAGTCAAATATTTAGAGTTTTTTACCAGCCTATAAATATAAATATAACGACATGTGATGATTTAATTTGGGTTGCATGTTGTTTGCATAATATGTTGAGGGATGCTTACATGGAAAACAATAAACGACCATTTTATGAGCTAGATTCTGAACAAACAGAACCCACCAATAATATGCTGTCAATGACAAGAGGAGGCGGATTCTACAATATCGAGGGATTTGAAGTAAGAGACCGTTTTAAACATTTTTTCAATAATGAAGGGTCCGTATCCTGGCAATAATGAATTATTATGAGAGTTTTGCATTATGTATAAATTTCAAACTATATGTAATTATTAATAATCATGTAAACAATTATAAAAATATGTTGTTATAAAATTTTAATAAAAAATTAATTATACTGCATTGTCTTTTCTTTTTATATCTATTTTATTTTCGTAAATTATACATGTTTAAATCTTTTAAATGTAAGTATGATAAGTATAAACAATAAAAATAAAATTGGAATAAATTCTTATTCTTATTTAAAAATTATGAAATACATTAAAAGTAATTACTATTTGAAATAAAAAAAAATAATTAAGATTACTTAATTCATTATTTTGTTCCTTCAAAATATTATAAAAAAAACTTGCATACTTAATTCATGAATATAATATAAAAATTAATAACAAAATATACCTAGTATACATACGTATTATGTTAATAAACCTATTTTACTGCTCACCATGATTATTATGGTAGTTTCCAAATCCAGAATAATCTGATGACATGGGATATAGTACTGCAGAATCTGATACCGCCTGCAGACTGGAAAGCTGGTAGTAATTTGTTTGGTCAGGAACAACAGATGTTATATGTGGTTGTGCAGGAACTGAATATTTTTCTTGGATTTCTGTTACTAAAGCCAATGATTTAATTTTAACCTCGTTTATACCTTTATTAGGCAATTTTTTTACTGTAATTGCCAAACTTTTGAAAAAAAAATCAATATCATCTTCCTCGGTTTTATGGTAATTTAAAATTTTTTCATTTTGTTTTTCAATGGTTTCTATAATTGTGTTTCGATCTTTTGCTCTCTTTGCTAACAACACGTTTAATTTGTCTGTTTTCGACACAATTTGTACACGTTTTCCGGCGTATGAACACCCAGGCGACACGGGAGACTCTTCGTCACTAAACTCATTAACGCCAACGTCTATTTCAGCTTCAATAGAACAATCTGCAGCTTCTAAATCACTTTGCTGGGTACTTAAATTGGAAGAAGAGCTGTGAAAAATAAATAGTATTCTAACAATATATCCTCTAACCTAATAATTTATATTTTATATTATATAAAATAAAACTAAAAAGATTAAAAATTGCAAATACTTATAAATACTAGTATATTGCACATGTTATTTTCACACGGTGGGTCAAAATTGGACACTTGACTTTTATGTCGTAGACGAACCGCTATCGATAACATTCTTATACATATACACTTAATGAAACTATAAAATATTGTTTTTTGTAATAATATAAAATATTATATAATAATAGGTCCTTATAAATTGTATACCAAAATAATATATGTAGCAACACAAAATTATGAGCAAAATAATCAGTTGCCAGTTACCAGCTAAAAATAACGTGAAATTAATTAATTTCTGTTTTATTCTGGGACAAATATTGAAATATATTATACATTATTTGATAATTTTATATCCTATATTGACGATATATTATGATGCCTTATTAAAACTATTAATATAAATTATTAAATATCCAGAAAATAATAATACTCCGGAAATGTGATTTTATTGGTGGGACATTCGGTATTCTATATATATACTACTATAATCTGTATTCTATGATAACTACGACAGAACCATTTAATTATAAACGGGATAAAACCTTTCGACTTTCGTCCATATGCAATGAACACGTACTATGTAGTTTATATCAAATGTGTTAAAATATCATTGGAATAAGTTGAATAGTTCTTTTTAAATAATTGTGTACCCATAATTTATTAACTCGCATAAAGTATAATATATTATAATATAAATGCCAAAATGAAATATACCAAAAAGTTACAAAGTTATCAATTTTATTTTCAATTGGATAACTATTAGATTGTGTATGGCGCTACATAAAATTTGTATAGGTAGGACTGTAATTAATAATATATAATATAATATATACCAGAAAAAATATAAATAATTTATAAACGAAGTATAATTAAAATAATATTATAAAACACATAACAACCCAGTCCTTATTTTAACTTACTTCCTTTCACATTCAACATTATTTAGAAAAGAAACTCTGCCTACCAATGACCATTTTTTCTTTGCGGAACTAGCCGATCCTGTACCCAATCTTTTTCTATACCGATTATGAGTGTCCCTTATATTTTTCCATCGCTTCTTGCAATCGTCCACTAAACATATTTAGTAAAGGTAGGTATGTATGCATATAATATAATAATTTTCCTTGTTTAAATATTGTGGTAATTTCTACTCAAAAACTTACTGGATTTTCCTACTTTTCCTGCAATATTTTTCCATATCTCGTCTTTATATATAATGTCTTTATGTTTTATATCCTGACTGTTATAAAGAACAGTATTCAGGCGCACTTCTTCGATTAAAATGTCATCATTTTCTGGTGTAAATGTATTTGCCATTTTGAACCAATTGTAATAATCGCCGGCGACTGTCGCGAAACACTGCTCTCGTCGCGGTACAGCCGCCGGCCGCGGCGGCTCAAGTTCAGTCGCGAGCCGCAGTCGCGCTTTGGAAACCAGTCAGTGCAAGTCACGTATAATTAGTGTGGCCACGACTAGCCGCGGCGATCAGCCGCCGCGACCGGTAGCGCCTTGGAAACCGTAACATGATTCTACAATAGGTTCTGCGATTTCTGGATTGGGACTTTGTTAACATAATTTTAGTGAATTGTATTAAATTAATAATAATAATATATAGGTACCTACCTCTTAATCTTATCACGAATTCCTAGAATTCTTCACTCGTGAACTCAGCGATTTTTTAACTGATAATTTTTTTGATGCGCAGCGACGAGTTTTTTTGTTGAGTTGATCCATTTTCACGTGAATAAATAATTAAAAAATATATAAACCGTAATAAAAATCTAGCGAAAATGTATTAGTTACTAGTTTACTACTACCAATAATTACTGGCGTGAACAGTTAGACATGCAGGATGTCAATATTTGAATCAATTTATTTCAATATTTAATGTTTTATCATTAATAATTAAATAGTTAAATAATTGTTAGAATATAATTACTACAGTACTTGCACCTTACAATAAATACAATATAAATTAATAAACAATGTAATACGTAATCTTGAAAAATATATTCGTAAATTAGTAATATTATATAAATCGTTTAATGTTTCAGCAAATTTTGTTTGACAGACAATAATAAAATTGGCGTATATTATGCTGATTAAATGTTAATTAATATACAAAAACAATAATTTGTGTACTTAGTATTATGAAATATTACATATTTATTTATCCATCGTTGATAATTTTTTTCACAGCGTATGATTTAACGTAAGTATTATGTATGTATATGTAATATTTATGTAAGTTTTTTACATAATATACAGTTATACTGATTTAAATGTAAAAAAATTCATCTGAAATAAAAATTTCCAATTTTATCGAATAGTTTACTACAGTTTGAAAAAAAAAAATTGTTTGAATCGGACGTTTTCTTGCT
The DNA here is from genome assembly GCF_037042655.1 of Diuraphis noxia. Lineage (NCBI taxonomy): Eukaryota > Metazoa > Arthropoda > Insecta > Hemiptera > Aphididae > Diuraphis > Diuraphis noxia. Next base: position 6,452,237 of record NW_028301713.1, on the reverse strand, counting down.
GATTAGTTACAGTTTTGGTTAGTATTAGGTATATAAGGTACGGTTATAATATATATTATATTAGGTACGGTTTATTATTATAATATATTTATAATATATATAATAATATAATATATATTATAACCAAATACCAGATTTGGTTCCATTTTGCGTAAAATACGATAGTAATAGGAATACGAAAATATTGGAAATGTAAAATAATATTATTCAATGACAAAATTATTATTTTCATATTGACAATTTGGCTATTTATAACCAGCGCGCGGCTGAGATAGATAACCAGTTTTGACCTATGGAGCGGTACCGCTGCTTATGAACGCGGGGTGGTGGCAGAAGTACTGTTCAAAATGCTGCCACTGTAGTCGCTAGAGCAGCGAGATGACGACGGCGAATTCATGATTTTTTTTGCCAAAAACATACTTTTTTATTTCCAATAGTACTCAGGCCTCGTTGATCGTAGAAACATGATTTTAGTATCAAAATAATCACGAGAAGTTGTACTTAAAAATCTTGGAACAGATTTTCGATACCTCAATTTGCTGATTTTATATAATTTTTAAAAAAAATTAAAATTTGTTACAAACTTCAAATGCAAATAAAATTGGTTAGAAAACATAAATCAAAAATCTGTTCCAATATTTTTAAGTACAACTTCTCGTTATTATTTTGATACTAAAATCATGTTTCTACGATCAATGAGGCCTGAGTACTATTGGAAATAAAAAAGTATGTTTTTACGGTCGATTTTTTCCTACTGTGACGGCCTCTTAAGAATGATATTTGATCGAACGGTGTTTAATGATTTTCTATACATATAATATATTGTTATCAAAGGCGCGTTTTACGACACGGTCTCTGTCTATCTTCCGTATCCACTATATTGATCTCTGTCATACGCACCTTTCGTTTAATCGCACGGAAAACACTTTTTTTGGCAACAGGCTATGTGATCAGGAGACGGTAAGACTAATTTCATTGAACAATCGAGCGGTAATCGAGTAAGTAGACCTTTGTTGATATTAAATATTTGGTTAAGGTACTTTTATATTAGCTTTGTCTCACGTTTTTTTGTTTTATTCATTTTTTTTTTTTTTTTAATACTTTAAAATAATTTTAATATTTAATATATGTTATTCTATATTCTATCTCAGAAAATATTCGATAACTATTTAGTAGAATATCGTAAAGTTGAAAGGCCTTTTACGGCACGTGTGCGTTTGATTCAATGTGAATTTTTGTATTCTTTTAAGTTGACTCAAACAAGTAACACTACTGTAAAGTAATGTAGGTATGAGAAAATCATTGTTTTTTTTTTTAGTCATTGCACTATGCACTGTGCAGTGGTCAATGCAGGCCACGTGTTCAGTTTTTGTTTTTTATTTTTAATAATTTATAATGATTTATAATTTTATAAAATTTGGAAAAGTTAAAATGTTTGTGCGCCACAGCTGTACTTACCTGGGAGGTTCGTGAACAGCAATGAATCGTGCCCTGTCGGGAATGGGGTTACCACAATATTAAAATAAATAATACATTAACTCAGGATTGCGAATAATAACAAAGTGATAATATTTTAGATTTTACACATAACAACAAACATTATAATATACATTAATAATATAGAACAAGGAACGGTACCGTAAGGAGACAAGGACGATGATCTGGACCTGGTTTCGACCGGAGCTGGTATATAGTGCTGACTGGACCGGAGCTGGTATATGTTGTCGACTGGACCGGAGCTGGTATATAATGTTGATCACTAAACCGGAGCTGGTTAATAATATTGACAAAATGGCACAGAAAAATAACCGCAAACCGAGAATCACGTGTACAGAAAAAAAGTGTCGTTTTTGCAAAGTACACACACACACCAACGCCCCAACGATGTATCTCGCTAAGAGACGCAACAACAACACGCGCGCACGGCGGCGGGCCGACGCGCCGGCTAGACGCCGTTCGATCCAGCTGATCGAACGACGTTTGCTTTCTCGATCAATGGGAAAGCAGTGTGGCAACATCTGCATCAGTGGCCGATCACAATTGACAACTTGCGCGAACAATGTTCGTGTGGTAATCAAAATCAAAATTTTAAATCATCTTTGTAAAATATCGTAAAGCAGAAATCCTTGTCTTTGGTATCTACGTGTAGAACATATCCCTTTACGTAACATGTAATCGTGAGTAGAATTATTTCTGCAGAAATGTAAATTTTTATTGAAATCGCTAATATATTATACTCTTTATGTGGTTACAATCAAAATAAAAAAACGTGTTCCGGGTTGTTTTGTTTTTGTAAATTCATAATGAATCGTGTTTTTTAAATAATTGTAGGTAACCAAAATCAATAATTAAAAACCACTTCGTTTAGTCAAAAGGTTAGGTTTATACCGTTAAAACTATTGTTCACAATAATTTTACTTTAAATTTAATCAAAAAAAAAAAACGATTCTTAGGGGCCATAAAATTGTGGTTCATGGCCTAGAATTTTATAGTAACATTGCTGCGAGAGCTGGCATCCTCTTCTCAAAACTCATAACGTGTACCTACGTAGAATAGTGTTTATGGAAAAATCATTTTTTTTTGGAAGTCACTGCATGTAATGTGTGTAGTTTGTCGTTATAACAGGCCACGTGTTTATTTTTCGTTAATTCATAATGATGTGTAATTTTATAAAATTTGTGTAGATGAAAACGTTTCTGTGATAACCACAGTCAGTGTGTAGTAAGCGATTTGTTGAAATGCCTTGTAGGTTCTTAAGTGTTGTAATGCAATATCCTACACGTCACAGAAGTAGAATAATTAACTGCGAAAATTATTCTTTAAATTTTTTTTTCTGTTTTAGAATGAAAATAGAACAAAATTTTAAATTTTTTGGGAAGGGTGTACAGGTGTACAACGCACCTGTATACTCTTCCCAATCTGACCGCCAAGGAGGTATAAAAAAAAACCTTAGTGAGTAGACTCGTACCAAATACAAATTTCGATCAAGTATTCTCTTAATGAAATTGTACATTGTTTATTTGTGTTTCAGGATGCTTTAGGTGTAAAAGGAGGGGGCACATAGTGCGGAATTGCTTTGGTGAGTATGTGTGATATTCTACCACGACCTGCAGTTGTATTTAATATTAATCATTTTTAAAGCACCACCGACTCCTCGACGGCAATCTGTGCCACCCCCTCCCGCACCACCATCAACACCACCACCGCAGCCACCAACACAACCGCCACCACAGCCACCATTTGTCACTGAAGACCCCACCATGTCTTCAGTGACAGATGGAATAGCCGCGGTGGAGGTGAAGGGTGATGTAAGTATCTAGTACTAATTTTAAATAGTTGCTGACGAAAATGCTAATTCCATACATTTAATAAATTTCAGAGCATGGAAACATCCAGTAAGTTTTCAGTTGAACAATATTAGTTAAATACAATGTTTTGTAATATTAAATTAATTTTATTTGTTTTCAGCTCAGCAATAAATTTTTTTTTCAATCTATTTGGTTTTTTTTTTTTTTTGGTTTTTGTTAGTTTTTACTCTTTGTGAACAGATATATATCCATAAGATAATGTCTATAATGTGTGGTGTATATTAAATCGAAAGGCGAAGTAGGTATGCAAACGTACATCGGGGTTTTGAACTTTGTGATCAAGCGTTTGTTCTTAAACAGTTATGAAGTCACTCAACAGTTGAAAAATAAAGGGTAGAAAACTGTATGTCAACTCTCCTTTTCATTCGGAAAAAAGGTTGTGTACACAGGTGGAAAATTATAACTATTATAATTAAAGGTTACAAACCATGTAATAGGGTATCATCATTGCATTAAAACAAATATAATCCGATTAATATAACTATTACGTATCTTAGTGATCTAATGTAAATAAAGCAACAGGAAATTAGTTTGCACTGGCGTTAGTAATTTATGAATTTTTTTCATATTAAATTGTATTATAAAGTTATTCATTAAAAATATAATGTCAAGTTTATGTTATATGCGTGTAACAACATATTAAGTTTGTGGTATATTATATAATATGTAGAAAATTATAAATACAGTTTAAGTCAAATAATATGTTAAATATTAAATAGTAAGTTATTCATACTACGTGATGTTAATGTTTAATAAAACATTACGTGTAGTAATCAAATTAATGAATCAACATAAATTCTTTTAATTAAACTATTACATTAAAATGGTAATTTGTCTGTGTTTTTTTAACAAACATAAAGTATGAATTAATAAATTAACAGTAATTCACTGTGAGTGTATAATACAAATTGGATTTTAAACATCGTAGCATAAGATTACAACGTTATTAATTTCAACTTACAAATCTTCTTAATAAATATAAATGTTACATATTCAGTTGTCTTCAAAATTTATCAAATCGATAGACATATAGACAATATGGCCCGACGTTGCACACAACGGCGTCGTTCCGCAAAGCTAAAGTCGACTTCTCCACCACAACACCATACGATAAATTTATGATAGCGGATAATATATTAGGAGTATACCTATTATCTTCACTATGCACAGGATAGTATTATAAGTATGATAACAATCGTAAGTAATGGACCGATATTATATAATAAACTATATATAGGTACTATACAGTATACACACACATAGCTTAATTAAATGGGTTTTTTTTCTTGAAAACGGTTTATTATGGAAGATGGTAAAAGATCGTAAGTGGTTAGGTACCTATCAATTATAATTTATCGTCAATTTATCTATAAGTATAATTTTTTTTTTACAAGCATTCAAAGTTTGTATTTTGAAAACATACGTAAAAATCACGAAAATTCATAAATTATTTTTTGCTCAAAATTCATAAAAAAATTTTCCTTTTATATCTAAGATTTGAAAATTTAATATAAGGCTCCTTACAAATTTTTACAATAGCAGGTGAAAAATAAAAGAAAAATATTGTCACAATTTTTATTTACAAGCATTCAAATTTTGAATTTTGACAACATACGTAAAAATCATGAAAATTCGTAAATTATTTTAAGCTAGAAATTCATAAACAATTTTCATTTTATATCTAAGATTTGAAAATTTAATACATGGCTCCTATCATATTTTTACAATAGCAATTGGAAAATAAAAGAAATGCGTAGTCTTAATTTTTTTTTACTTTGAATAGTTTGAATTTTGACAATATATTATGTAAAAATCACGAAAATCACGAAAATTCGCAAATTATTTTAAACTAGAAATTCATAAAAATTTTTCTTTTTAAATCTAAGATTTGAAAATGTTTAATAATCTATAATATTTTATCCTAGACAGATAAACCGTTTTCGCTCAGAATCGTTTTTCGTATACAATGATATAATATTGTAATGATATGCTCGTTTTCACATATCATAATAATTGTAAATTCGTTATTTTCATGCAATAAATTAAATAACGGTAAAGTTGTCGCACGCATGTAATATACTCTAAAAAACCCCAACAAATCAAGTCACTGATGATTGGAACGATTCCCATTGTCTAGTCACGTACAGGACACTGTACGGGATTATAACGGTACGGCGCAACCACGGTTATCTACACAGGTTGTAACTCGCGCTATACTGTACTGAACAACAGATCGACCAAGAGCGGTGGCCACGTGAACTACAGCGCTAGTTGTATCTGGCCCTATTTTTCGTAACAGAACATACGTCGTTTTGTACTGTTTTGTTAATTGTTTATATATAATTGATTTTACGAACAAAGTGCTCATGACTTAAATTGTAGCCTATAGTTCTACATAATATATATCACTTATCACATTTTCACTTAACTGTTTTTATCAGAAAGTATAAAGTTGAACAAAAAAGTAAAAAACCTACTGTATTCTCTTTACAAACGTACAATTTTAATTTTTTAATTTTGAATAGTATTGTTACAAATTTTGCCTATGGTGAAGTGTTGATGAGATTGAGGCAGTTTGCATACCAGGAGATTTTGAAAATGCAAAAAGTTTCGAGAGAAAAGAAAAAGTTATCAAAACTATATAATTCTTAAATTCAAAGTATAAAACAAACTAGTCATAGTTATTTTTGTTTTAATATTATATACTCAATTGGCTTTAATGTTTGCTATTTGTATTCAAATTTTAAATCAATAATAAAAACACAAATTTTTTATCCTTATTATACCTATATCTATTGCCATGTTATTGCTGCATTAAAGAATTACAAAATATGCTTGTAGCTTTTATTCAAATTTTAAATCAATAATAAAACACAATTTTTTGTATCATTATTACATATCTATTGCTCTGTTATTGCTGCATTAAAGAATTTAAAAATATGCTAAATGTTGCTTTTATTTAAATCCTAAAATATTGTGTATTCATTTACAGGGTACAAGAATCATATCTTATCTGAACCAAACAAAAATTTTGATTGTGCAGATAAATAAATACAAATAATTATACTATAATAAAAAAAGTATGGTGTAATTTTAATAAGTACTAAAATATTATTTTATTTTAATTCAATTCAAAACCAAACAGTGTTTCATGTTATATCTTAGTTTGTAATTTATGTAAAGTCAATCATTAGTTGATAGTTGTGAACTAGATACCATATTTTAAAATTTAAATGTCTTGATTGTAAAATCAATAATCATGATAAGATTATAAGAAAAACAATTCGTTTTAGCGTTTTATGCCCTAAACCACACCACGCCACCACGGTCGTTTGAGGAGTAATAGGGCCAGATACAACTAGCGCTGTAGTTCGTGAGTCCACCACCCATCGACGCGCAATAACAGCCCGTTATCCAACCTGTGTAGATAACCGTGGGCGCAACACATGCAATTTCTTTCATGTGCCGCCGGAGATAAGGGATGGTCAGATCAGGGTCTCTGTCGCCAGAGAATAAGACAATTTTCTTTGGAGACACCGACACCTTTGATCGGGCCGCCGGTGGCTCTGGCGGGCTTGACCAAAATCGTCTCCTCTCATCAGTGCACGAGCACCACTTAAACAGAACAGTGCAGGAGCACATCACTGATAACCAACACACACTCTCAAGATCCTAAGAGCGACAACTGTGCCGTTCCTTATAAAAAAAGACGAAATTAATCAGTGTTCCGTTATTTCTTTTTGAGTGTTTAAAATAATTCTTTTCGTCCTTATTACGTCGACTGCGTCTTCAGACAGCTACGGATAAGGTAAGGTGCATGCGCATCCATATTCATATAGTTACAGTTATATACAGGTATCACATTTCATTTATTAAATTATTATAATTTAATAAATTGATAACCAATAATTTTATCATCGGTATACTTGATCGTTCTCGAATCACAACCTCGAGAGCCCTCCGACGATCAGGAGGAAGGTAATTACGCAAATTTAAAACAATAAGACATATGTTAAGATAACTAAAAATAATTAATAACTTGTAAATATATTTAAGGCATTCATTCAAGGCTTGTGTCCCTTGTGTTTGCCTTACAATTTATTCAGACCAATTCATCTCCCATAAATAAATAATAAATAACTACATTACTATATTGAATAATATTATATTAATATCATTATTATTAATTTTATTTCTAATATCTTACTCTAATTAATATAACTATTGGCAGGAGCCTTAGTTATATTTATTAGCTGTATTATATTATTATCATTATTAATTTTATTTTCAATATCTCTCCCTCTTTTTTCCTTTTTTCTTTATTTTTTCTTTTCTTTTATTTTTGCGTTATTACAATATCATTGGATTCAAATTTAATTCCATCCATTACAGTAACCCACTTGTAACCTACTGTACAGCAGAGTGACATCCACGACTTACCCGCCTTTTTAAATCTTAGATATAAAAAGAACATTTTTTATGAATTTCTAGCTTAAAATAATTTGTGAATTTTCGTGATTTTTACGTATTTTGTCAAAATTCAAATTTTGAATGCTTATAAAAAAAAATTGTGACTATGAATTTATTTTATTTTTCAACTGCTATAGTAACAATATGTTAAGAGCCTTGTATTAAATTTTCAAGCTTTTCTGCCTAACAAAAAAATTTTCATCAATATTAATTTAAAAAAAAACTAATAATGATCGAAAATTTCAAATGCCTATGAATAGTTCAACTTAAGTCGAAAATTTTTGAAAATTGCATGGTGGATAGAATATACTTATATAAACATTCAGTGAAAATTTCATGTATCTATGACATTTGTTTTAAAATTACATCAAAAACCAAAATCGATTTTGTCGAAAAATGAGTGTGCGTAAAATTTCCCGTTGTTCCCTTAATTTTTAGTTAGTTTTTCTCGATTATTTAGAAATGTATTAAGAATTTTTCACACGCATCATGGTAAAATCAATACATTCATCGCAGCGCTCAGAATCTAAAATGTCATGTAAGTTGGCTATACAATTGTTGAGCAGATCAGTAGCAGCTTCAATTAAAACTTGTGTGGCTACGGGTCAGTTAAAATCTTCAACGGAAAACAACATTGTAAACTTTTTTATAACAGTAAACGACATATTTGATTCTGGAAATAGTAAAAATCTTTTTGATAACAATCCCAATAAACGTCCACTGAGTGTAAAAATCCACAAGTATTTTCAAATTTAAAAAAATCAATTTCAAGATTTAATAATCTTATTAAAATTAACCATAAAAAAAAAAACAGTACTCCACCGTGCTTTTCAGGAATGGTTTGGACTTCAACTGCGTTGCTTAATCTATACGAGTCAGAACTTATGGAAACTGAAAAATATCCAGTAAACGCATTTTTTTTTATGACTAATCGGTTAACTCAAGATCCGTTGGAAAATTTATTTTCAATAATAAGACAAAGAAATGGTTATAACAGAAATCCAACAGCTCGCACTTTTAGGTGTTGTTTTGGAAGCATCTGTTCATACAGTTTGATGAAATGTTCAAACAAATGCAACTGTGAAGAAGATGACGATGAATATTTAAATGTTGATGTTTTAAAAGAATGTTTAATTGATCGTCCAAACCCAGATTTGATAGAAACTGATCTCGATGAAGAACAAAATAATTTAGTACCTGATAACTCATCGGAAACCAGTTCATTATCTTTAGACTGTAGCCCTATACCCGCTTCACTGGAAACATGTACCGTTGTTTATTTCTCAGGATATTTAGCAAATAAGTGTCTCGAGAAATTTAAGTGCGTTGATCGTTATTCAAATTTGATCACTGAAAAAGATCTTAATGATAAAAACCAATTATTATTAACTTATAAAACGTTTGATAATATATTTACTAATACAAAAGGTTTAAAATGCCTTCATCCATACTATTGAAAATATCAAATATTTGCCTTGCTATTTTTGAAAGGAAATTTGAAGACATCAAAATTGAAAAAAAAATAGTCACTCAACTTACAAACGATCAGGGGCGTATACAAGGGGGGGGGGCGATAGTGACGATCGCCCCCCCCTGGACATTGTTGAATGTGTTTCATGTATAGGTGCTTACATATTTTATTATAATATTATATTACAAAAATTAAAAATACAGTGCATATTTTTTTTTTCATATTTTTTTTTTTTTTTTTGGAAATGGATAATAGTTATCAAAAACCTGTTATCAATTAATAAAACATCTATAACCAATTATGGCTGTAGATAAAACTGATAAGAGTCAAAAGATTAGAGATATATTGGCTGTAATCACAGATATATACAATAATTATTATTGTTGTTGTATCTGTCATCTGTGGCAGTGTGGAGCTATTATAATTGTGATCGTCTACAACTTACAAGATTATGTTATTTTTTTTTTTTTTAATACTATAATCAAATTTATTTTAGTTCACGTACGACAGACGACAGTACCACTGTAGCAGGTTAGTTTATTACTATGGATTCTTTGAAGCGGAAACAGCCTTCTCTTTTAAATTATTTTCCAAACAAAAAAATATCGTCAACAGAGGTAAGTGATTCAAATGAGCCAGTAAATGTTTCCTAAACAGCAATACCACGAGCAATACCACAACTCAATGTAATTTGTGATGATAATAAACAAAATAATATAACATCAGATTTAGTTTTCGATAATGATATTGGTAATTTTATTGGTAAAAAACTTGACGACCACCCAAAATGTAGACTGTTGGAAAACCCTTGGAAACCACTGAAAAACTTTGAGTATCCATTCTCCATTCACAAAAAAAAAGAAAAGAGGAAAAACGTTTTTTAAGAAATAATCATTTTGACCAATATCCGTGGCTAATATATTCTGTATCAAAATCTGACTGTTTCTGTAAATATTGTACACTTTTTTTAACTCACAATAAAGGTGGAAAACAAAATACTGAAGAATTGAAAAAACTTGTAACATTACCACTCATTCAATATTCAAAATTACTTGGTAAGGATGGATATTTAGAAAAACATAATCAAAATCATTACCATCAGGATGCAATTTTAAAATCAAGTGACTTTTTAAAAACTTACAACTCACCTAATAAGCAGGTTAATAATATTCTAAACAGTGAACGTTTAAGACAAGTTCAAGAAAACAGAAACCGGTTTAAACCTATAATAGAAACTATAATTTTTTTGGGACGCCAAAATATACCTTTCAGAGGGCACCGTGAATCAGGACAAATAATATTTCATGATAATGAAGACTCTAAAAATTTAACTAATCCAACTTATTCTATTGTGAAGAATGAAGGTAATTTTCGCGAACTTTTGAAATACCGTATTATGTCTGGTGATACAAAATTGAAAAATAACTTGCTTAATTTTAATTCAAAAGCTAGTTATATTTCTCCAATCATCCAAGAAGATCTGATTAAATGTTTTAAGGAAGAAATACTATCGTTTATATTAGATGAAGTAATTAATACAAATCAATTTTACAGTATTATCTTTGATGAAACGACCGATGTGTCTCATATATCACAAATGAGTTTAACTTTAAGGTACATTGATAAGAAAAATAACATTTATGAACGTTTCGTTGGTTTTATCAATTGCCATGATACATATTTTAATAAAAACCAGACTGCCATTCCAAATAATGATTTGTCAGATACATTGATTGATGACCATTTATCTAAAGAACCGAAGCTAACAGGTGAATACATTATTTATTTAATTGTATTATTTTAATTAAAAATCTAATTTACCTTGATTTTTTCAGGAAATGTACTTGGAAATATAGTAGTATCAGAGTTAAAATAAATGTCACTTAACCTTAAAAACTGTATAGGAATTAGCACGGATGGTTGTTCTGTAATGACATCAGTGTTAAGAGGAGCTGTACAAGAAGTCCAGAAAAGCTGTCCAAATGCTATGTACAGCCCTTGCACTAATCATGCTCTAAACTTATCAATTTCTAAATCTTCGAAAGTCCAAATCGTTAGAAATACTATGGGAATTCTCCAAGAAACCATTTCATTTTTTCATTTATCTTCCAAAAAGAATTCCATCTTGAAAAATAACCTTAAAAGTGCCAAAAGTTCTAAGACATCATTAACCAGTTTGTGTGTTACACGTTGGGTAGAACGTCACACTAGTATAATAGACTTTGAAACCAACATGTCAGAAATTATAGAAAATCTAACACATATATCTCAATGGACAGATCAAGTATCATCATCTAAAGCTAACTCATTACTCCTGAGTTTGTGCAATTGTGAATTTATTATAACATTGTACATATTATCAAATATCCTCAGTATTACACTAGCAGCCAGTAAAATGTTACAAGGAGTTAATTTAGATGTAAGTGCTGCTTCCAGCTGTATTACCAGTATAGTACAAAATTTAGAAGATAAAAGATTAAATGCTGAAGAATATTTTAGTGAAATATTTCTTGAAGCTAAAACTAAAATGATTGACTTAGACATTGAAGTCAAGTTTCCAAGATTAACAAAAAATGAAAATAAAAGGGCCAATACTCCTGCAAATATACCAGAGGAATATTACCGGAGAGTTGTGTACATTCCTCTAATTGACAATATTTTAGAAGACTTGAGATCAAGATTACTAAATAAAAAAACAACAGCTATTTTTCAGTTGATTGAATTTATTCCAGCTAACATAATCAACAAGTCTTCACTCAATGTCAAAAAAATGATTGATACAGTAATTGAACATTTTATATTTTTGGATATAAACATTAACATTTTAAAAGGAGAAGTTGATTTATGGAAATCAAATTGGATTTCCAGGAAAAATGAAGGTAAATACTAATTTATTAAATACAGTTTGCATATTGATTGGTAAAAATCACATATTTTTTATTTAAAATTATTTTGAGGTCTTAAAATACCAGAAGATGTATTAGAATCTATTGATGAATGTCATCCAGTCATGTTTCCTACAATTAGACAGGTTTTAGTAGTATTAGCAACATTACCAGTAAGTATCGCATCAGCAGAACGCAGCTTCTCTACTTTAAGAAGGTATGCATGTATATTTTGCTTTTCTTTAAGTTAGAAGAAAATAATTTTGATAAAAAGCAGGGCTTAGAACTTATGTGGTTTAAAATATACTAAATATGCATGCATTTATGCACTCTAAAGAGCACAAAATATATACATATAGTATGAGCAAAATCAGTTTAGATTTATTTTTACTACTAGTTATTATTTATGACATAACTTAACTATAGTTAAAAATGCTATCATATTTATTTAATTTCCGCTATTTAGTATTACTTTACTTAGATAGTCTGATTTAGATATTTAATTGATTTATTTATTTAATTCTGTGATTATTTTTATAAATTTGTCCTCCTTTTTTGCTTTGCATTAATCATAACTCCTTTGGCTTTTGGCTGTTTGCTTATTGCTTAATGCTTTCTGAAATATGTTACACCAGGTTAAAAACATGGCCGAGAAGCCAAATGTCCCAGAAAAGGTTGACAGGTTTGGCTTTAATGAACATACATAGAAATATTGATATTGACACATCAAAAGTTATTGAACGATTTTCAAAGACAAAAAGGAAATTGGATTTTGTTATTTAATATTATTTTATTATTAATTATTATATATTTAATAAAACTATTATTATATTATGTCGTTATTATAATATGCTTTTATATTTATATGTACCTATGTCCTATGTCAAGTTATTTTATTTGATATACTGTTGATGTTGTTTACAATAATTAATGTTATGGGTTATGAAAGTGGGTAGAATCAATTATTGAAGTTTAAGCAAGCGAAACGATCGAACAATTTTGATCCGCCACTTTATTAATAATCTGTACACTATCGTTTATGTACAAATTTTTTTATAAGAACCTATGATTTGAGTTCAAATTTCGCCCCCCCCCCCCTGGAAGAAGAGCTGAATACGCCCCTGCAAACGATGCTACCAAGAAAATTGTTAAAAATACCTCAATTTTAAACTCTTCGTGCAAAGATCATTACATGTACATAATAGAGCTACTTTTCAGAACCAAAATTTATAAAGAATGCAAATGGATTACATCAAAACTTCATAACAAAGAAATTCAACAGGCGGATAAATTAAAGATATTCCGAAACAATTAAAACATGTTTCATACTTAGAATTAGTAGACTTAATGATATTTTTATAATTAAAAAAATCTAAAATCCCATAAATTTTCTTTCCGAGTACCTTTTTAATTATTGTACCAATATATTGTACTGTGTCATTACGATTAAAATGTTGTTATCCTAAATTTGTGTTTATTATAAAATAAAAAAAAAAAAGGTAATAAATAATAATAATATGTTGTATAACCTCCTCAAATAAAAACCAAAATAAATACAGTCATGTAAAATAATAATATAAATATAAAATGCTGATATACCGACCCTATAACTATAATTTTTTTTGATTTTGTTGAATTCGAGTGTTGCCGCGCGTGGTATGCGCTATGCTGGCGCAAATAATATTGTTGTACGAGAGTGCGGGTCGCGGGTCGACGAGCAACGGAGGTTGACGATGATGTGCGACGGCGGTCGGCGATTATGACGATCCGGCGGGCGATTAGAAAATATAATATTAATTTTATTGTTGACAAAAATAATACCTTATCGCGCTCTATCGGAAATAATTTCCGCACAGCGTATTTTGTATTGCAGTGAGCGATCTATAGTATTTATAATCAATGCTAATACCTATGTTTACTTAAACTTTTTAAAGATTAAATAATTTAGTTTATATAATTTTTTTTTACTAAATTTCTTACATTAAATATAAGTACTTAGTACATACAAGAAGAATAAAGTGTGGAACCAAAAAGTTAGTAGATATATTTATATGCTAGTTGGCAGATAATAATATTACTCAAATCCTAATTTATTTTGAAGTTTATTTTTGATATTTTAAGAATATAATTTACCATGAAATGCGAATTGTAATAAATTAAAATATTTTAAATTTAAGTTATTTCTAGTCACTAGGTGTATGGACATATAGTACCTACATCATGGTAGCATGACTAAATATTAATTTAGTGAATTAGGTCTAAAATAGTTCTTGTATTACTCAGTTCCATGTTTTCACTCTGAAGACTCTTACTAACTTTATTACTAGCAGATAGTAGTTCATACCAAATAACAACACTTAAAATAAAATCATAAGAAAATTCATAATTTGCCAAAGACGAACTTTCACTTTTTATCTTAGGATCCTTTGTTAACTCACTGACTTCTACTAAAGCATCGTGTACTTGGCATAATTGAAAACGAATAGGTTTAATCGATTCGACCCGAGATTCCCATCTGGTATCTGACATTGGTTTTAAAGTAAAGTCTGAAATGTATTTTAAAAGAATATTCCATCTTTCAGTAGAAGCATTGAACATTGAATAAATTCTTTGAATTACGCCGAAAAATGTCATAGCCACTGGTAGAGACGATGCCATGTCCTCGAGAAGTAAATTAAGACTGTGCGCAGTGCATGGTACAAAAAAAAAGCTCTTGGGTTCTCTGAAATAATTCGAGATTGTACTCCCTGTTTTGGACGACCCTATTTGCCCCATTATCGTATGCTTGACCACGGCAATTTTTCAGATCCAAGTTAATTAATTGTAATTGTTCTTTTATTTCCTCTGTTAAATTTGAACCAGATTTATTTGAAATGTGAATAAAGCATATAAAGTATTCATTTATTTCATATTTAAAATTTTTCGAAATTTCTACAATACGTAAAAGAAATGTAAGCTGCTCCTTATGACTTTTATCAGGTGTTCCACCTAATAAAGTCGTAAAGTATTTACTCTGTTTAACGCGATTAATTATTTCATCACGTATTTTTGTGGCAATAATACTAATAAGTTCGTTTTGAATCCTAGGTCCTAAATAATGATCATGTATTTCATCATTACATACGCCTCAAATGATCGGCCATAATAATATCAACTGTTGCAATAATTTGTATTAGTCCTAAAAATTTACCATTATTCGCTGTATATAATTTAGAACTTGTACCACGAAAAGCGTCATTATGTTCTGCTAAAAACTCTATACATGCAATAATACGTTTAAGAATACTAATATTTAAATTATCTTGTATATTATTATCTACAGTTTTATGAAGATCAAGTCCCATACGTAATTGTATCCATTTTTCTTGAGCCTTATTATGTGGAATAGATAATACATGTTCTTTTAAACGTTCACTAATCTGTTTCCAATTTAAAAAACCTATTGAAGCCAAAGATGATGTAGACTTTGACGGGAACAAACGACAATAGAGACAAAATACTCGATTAAGAGATTTAGAATACAAAAGCCAATTTCTAATCACATTTTCCCCATTAGCCATTATTCTATTATAACGAATTACGTTAAATTTTCGACCTTTATCGTTAGAGGGAAACTTATAATTTTTAATTTTTGAAGATGGGTTTTCAACTAAAAAAATTCGTAATTTATCATTAATATTTTGTGACCAGTTACCTGGATCGTCGTTGTTGTGTTCTTTTTCATGTACTTTTCTGCTCTTGATTTCTTCTTTCGGTCGTAAATCATCTGATACCAGTTGTACATTTTCATTTTGATATTCATCACTATCACTAATGCATTGAACTTCTACTTTTTCAGAATTATTAACATCGTCATTATCGCTCAATTGGAGATTCGCATTTATTTGACTTTCAATTTAAAAACTATCAACTATGGTATCATTTTGGTATTTTTTAAAAAAATTGAATAAAGAGTTTTTTTGACGTTCATTTTGATGTTCAACAGCAATCTTAAGTTTTCGTTTTACACCACCACTTTTAAATTTTCGATATTTATCGCGTAATCGACCACTCATTTTAATATTATTGTATTAGAATATTAGATACAATCAATGTCAACAGCAAACGTACACACGAAAAAGTAAAAACTACTACTAATAAAATCGGTCTATCTACTATTTGCTCAATAAATATTATTTATTATTATCAATGTTTTCCAACGGTGACAATTGACGAGCGACGGCGACGTTTTAAATCTATTATTATCTATTACTAATAACTAATAAGTAATAAAAATTCGACGAATAAGACGGTCGGTGGCTGCTGCTTGCTACCCGCATCACCACAGCAATGTGTAGCGATTACGATAATATTGTATTATTGATATTTCAATATTTTTACATTGAATCAACTTTGTTATTTTTATATAATTTTTGATATTTACTGATAAAATAAAATATACAATATACTATGAAAATAAAATTTCTACTTTTTTCAAACGCGAGGCCCCAGATTTAAACAAAAAGCGCGAGGCCCAGGGCCTGGGCCCTGCTCGCCCCACCCTAAGGACGGCCCTGACCATATACCTTATTCTAATAGATAAGCTTTCCGTATACCATAAGTACAATGTGGCGCGGTGAGACATAACACAGTGATGCAGCAACATGTTATGTCTGGTTTACCAATCTATAAGATCTCTATTATATAAATTAATATTGTATAGGTACTCTAAATCATCTAGCCACAATTATAATTCATACTATTTATCGGCTAAATAGTGTAACCAACTATAGGTACTGGTATTTCACTTTGGAGTAACATAACAATATAACAGATTGTATTTACTTTGTTAAGTATGACATTGCTTTATAAATATACTATTTTAGTATATAAAAAATAAAAATAAAACTTTTCAGATAATAGCCTCTAGAAAAAATGTCATCATTGAGGGTTACTTCCATTGACCTATCAGCCGACTATTACTATAAAAATAAAAATCACAAAAATAATTCAATGAGTGACATGTACCTAGACGAAGTTGTCTTTAACCTTTTGGGTGTACTGATTACACCCTAAACAATGCAGTATAGTAGTGATACTATACTGCAGGGATGGGCAACTGGCGGTCCGCGGGCCGCATACGGCCCGCGTACTTTTTTATCTGGCCCACGCTACATTTTCAAATTACTTCATATAAAACCTCATCCTCAAGTATCACATTAAATAATAATTGTAAATATAAATAAAGATAAAAAATAAATGTTAGTAAATTTGAAGGACCTTTTTTTTTTTGCTTTCTCCTATGCACTCTGTGGTTCGTTAGATTTTAAAGTACTTAAAAGTGGCCCGCTAGTTACTTTGAGTTGCCCATCCCTGCTATACTGCATTGTTTCATCATCAGCAGTTATAAGCTTTTTGAACAGTTATCCTTATTCATTTTGACTAAAGTTTAAATAAAATACATCATACTTTTTATCCCACCATCAAAACAAAAAAAAAATCTATTGCCGATGAAAAATCTAATTCTCGGTTGCGTTAAGAAACCTTTGAATTAGGCCGCCTGTCTCTCTCTGTTCGTCATGTCTATGTAGTATCTTCAATCAATACATGTGCACTAGCCATGACATTTAAATTCGTATTACTTTGAGTAATAATTACGTGTGTCACATTATACTGTTTCAGCATAGACCATAATACTGAGCTGCGAATCAGGTAAGGCATTTAATATAATATTTTATATTAATTGCAATTATTTAATCTTAGATATATTTTATATGTAATTATATTGTACAGCAACAGCATAGGTCCTTAACCTTAACGAATGTTTTTGATGTCAGTAGTCGCATTTAAATTTAACCGTACCATTCATTTTTATTATCAGTGGCACTGAACCCTATGTTTAGGTGGGGCAACCGCCCGACCTTTGAAAGTGGGTGGGTGGGTCGTACATGGTTAGGTGGTTGTGGATGGGGAAGAATATGATTGTGATGTATAAAAATAATTCATATAAGGAGAAATCAAATATAAATATTTCCGAATATCAAAAACCAATGTGAATACGCGAATTAATTAGGTGTCTCTGTGAGGGATGGGTATTAATTTTTGTACTTTGCCCTACCTATAAAAATTGAGTTTGAACCACTGTACAGCATAGGACTGTTTTTAATGCAGGAGTCACATTAATATTTAACCTATACCATTCATTTTTATTTACACTAACTCTTCCTTATTTCTTTTATTATTTTGCGATCATGATATTTATAACAATGTTTAACTTACTACAAAATTTTATTTTATTTTAATTTTAACAAGAAATAAACAATCTGTATCATTAATTATACTTGCGACACAATAAAAATATTAGATAAAAGTTTACAGGTCATGAGATTTTGTTGAAAGGAGCCATTTGATGACTCTTTCTGATGACTTCTCTTGATGATAAATTTATACATTTAATTTAATTTAAGAGATCGGAACACCTGCACTTACGCTTCAAATTTCTCGGTGGATTTCCAGGTATTGCGTGAGTGGCCAATTTTTTTATAAGTTGATTTGGGAGATTATTTAGGCGGCAATGGAATCTTTTATAAAAGATTTTTGCTTCGTTATTTATTGTTTTGAGTTTTAGTTCAGACGTGTAATGTATGATTTGAGACGTAGGGTGGAGCATTCATCAGTTTTCTAAGAGCAATATTTTGAAAGGTTTGAATTTTTGAGGTATTTGTCTTTTTCGCGTTGCCCCAAAGTTGGAAGGCCGTAGGTCTATAGTGGTTTTAATCGCGTTTTGTATATAAGAAGCTTAGTTTTAGTAGAGGTGTATTGATTATTGCATAGTAAAGGTTTAAGCAAGTGAAGACGATGATTCAATGCTAATCTTTTAGATCTGATGCGATGAGCCCTCGTTAATCTTTGATCAAGAGTAAGGCCGAGGTATTTGATTTTTGGAGATTATGGAATCGGATGGCCGTATAGAGCTACGTCAGGACAAAGTGTATGTCTGAGGGTAAAGGTTGTGTGAACTGATTTATTCTGGTTAGGTTAGGTTAGGTTTTTTTTTTACTACAAAATTAAAAAAAAAAAAAAATAATGCATATTATATATTATTATATTATATTTATAATTATGTATTATAGGTAAATGCATTTAGATAATTCTTTAAAGTTAAGGTGTGTAACAATATAATTTACCAACTTATTTATATGACGTGTTATATCAATACAATTGAATTAAAACAAAATTACGATGAGGTTGAACTTTACCTGAAAATCTAAATGAAATAAAAATTTGAAATAATTTAGTTTTTAATGTATTGTAGGACAAATTAATAGTTTAATTGTGTATATACCATACATATATAAGATACTCTATTATGTATGAGTTGTAGGGTGAGAATTTTTAATTATATATTTATTTATTTTTAGAATTTTAGAAATTTAGTAACTTTATTGAATTTAATTATGTTATTAGATATTCTATTAATTGGTATAAGCCTTACAATTCTGATATTTTTACACAATATGACCATAATTATTACCTTGAGATATACATTGTACATGTATGTTGTGTAATAATAAGTATACATTAGCTATACAGCTATACATTAATCAACTTGTTGGTTAATATTAAACATTTTATAGTATTATTATGATTTACGTATATAGTATGCATACCTATGCCTTGTACTGGTATTTTTTACCTTTATAATCTAATCAACATCACCTACAAATATATAGAATTACGTGTGGTGATAAATAAATCAATGGTAGTTTTATAATATAACTTACTAGACAAGGTTAGGTTAGGTAACCTAACATAACCAATCCAAATCCAGCCTATAATGATCACAATATTCGAAAACTTCTCTAGGATATTGTAAAACTTTTAAAAAATAAAACAAATATCAGTGTAATCGAATCAAATATATTTATTTTAAGATGAATAATTTAATTTTTGTACAGATTCATGTTTTTAGAGCATAGATTGTATTTAGGGCTCGGATGTTGTTTATGTACTAAAAACTACTGTAATATGAATGTATTTATGCACTAAAAAACTACAAACTATGCGCTAAAAATTTAAAAATATGTATTCTTAGGCAATTTATTATTTGGTTTTATTACAATCCAAAATACATTTTTAGATTCTGAGTGGAGCGAGAACGTATTAATTTTACCATTTTGTGTGTTTTATTTTTAATTTTTTAATTTTTTTTGTGTCTGTCATCACGTTTTGCGGCAGTAAAAGTGCTTCAATTTTTGACTTCAGTACCTCGTTCGATCAGAAAGTGAATCTAGGGGGGGGGGGTCAAAAGTAAAAAATACTCAATATTTTTCTTAATAATTGGGATAAACAAACTAAAAATTAAGGAAAAAACGTGAATTTTTACATACAATCAATTTTTGACAAAATCGTTTTTGGTTTTTAATGTAACTTTTAAAAAAAACTACCATAGATGCATGAAATTTTCACCAAATGTTTATAAAAGTATATTCTATCCATTTTATGTAGCAATTTTCAAAAAATTTCGACTTAAATTGAACTATTCATATATGCAATTTTCGATCATTATTAGTTTTTTTAAAATTAATATCGATAAAAAATTGAATACAAGTTTCCTAACATATTGTTACAATAGCAGTTGAAAAATAAAATAAATTCATAGTCACAATTTTTTTTATAAGCATTCAAAGTTTGAATTTTGACAAAATAAGTAAAAATCACAAAAATTCACAAATTATTGATTTTAAGCTAGAAATTCATAAAAAATGTTCTCATAAGATTTGAACATTTAATAGAAGATTTCTTACAAGTTTGTCAATCATTTTCACAAAAAAAATGTCCACCAGAAATTCAAATTAATTTTTTATGAGCGTTTGAAATTTAAATTTTTACAACATTGGATTTTCACTGGATTTCACATTTAGCGATTTACTTATTTTGGTGTAACTCTAAAACAAATGACCGCATGTACTTGAAATATTCACTGAATGCTTAATAGGCATTTTCTATATTTTATACACTTTTCAAAATATTTTGGTTTGTTTTGAGCTGTTAAATGACATTTTAATTTTTATTTCGGCAATGTTCAAATTATCTTAAATAGAAATTAATAAAAGTTTTTATTTTTAGATCTAAGATTTGAAAATTAAATACAAGGCTTCTAACATATTTTTACAATAGTAGTTGAAAAATAAAAGAAATATATAGTCACAATTTTTTTTTATAATCATTCAAAATTTGAATTTTGACAACATACGTAAAAATCACGAAAATTCGAAAATTATTTTAAGCTAGAAATTCATAAGAATTTTTCTTTTTAAATCTAAGATTTGAAAATTTTTAATAATCAATAATATATCCTAGACCAGCGTTTCTCAACCTGTGGTACGTGGAATGTTTCATGTGTAGTACGCTTAGAAAATCTCGTTTCATGAAAAAACTGAAATTGATCATTATTCGTGTAAAATATTATTGGCTTTATTTGATATAAATAATAATTGTAAATACCTACTTAGTTTTCCATTAATTGTGCATTAAACGTTTAAACAATCATAGTTTTGTAGTTCCTAGAGAAATAACATTCCAAACATGAAAAATAACGTTTATATTTTTGGTGAGCAACAAAAACGTTATTTGGTTAAGTGGTATACAAACATTTTCAAGGTGTGTATGTGATACGCATCTATAAAAAGGTTGAGAACCACTGTCCTAGACAGATAAACCGTCTCCGCTCAGAATCGTTTTTCGTTTAAAATGATACAATTTGATATCAAATTGATATAATGATTCAAATTTAATTCCATCCATTACTGTACCTAACCCACTTGTACAGCAGAGTGACATCCACGATTTACCCGCTTTTTAAAATATATATATAATACACGTTTCGACCGACACGACAATAATTAAAGTCCTACTAATACATTGTCCAGTCATTGCCGTATACAAAATTATATTATTATTATAATACGTTAGATATGTAATGAATAAAGTACCGAACCTAGTCCCGAACAAACACGATAATGAAACATTTATATTTTACGTCAATGCGTGGTAGATTGTAGTTACCACCTATTAAGCTTATATATAGATATACAAATTTTGGAATAAATCGTATTGCTTGTTAATTTTAATTGTTTTTTTTTTTTTAATGAATTGAAATATGCATTTTTATTCTTAAAATCTCAAAATAGACAATTAAAATACAAAACCATTAAATATGCAAAATAAAAATAGTATTATTTGATTCAGTGTTGAACATGAATTAAATTTGTACCTAGATTAACATTAAATTGGATAAATAGAAAAAATATGCAATTTCATTAACATCCGATCCCTAATATTATAATATATACTAAAAAAATTATTAGAGAAATTTTTAGGCAACATTATTTTGTATCTTGTTAGTTATTTTTACATACTATTTGTATATATATTTATATATATATATTTATACATGCTACAAAATATTTACATACCATTTTCCTCAGACCGATATTTATTGATAAAAGTTGTTAATAGTTCTGAAATTTTTTTAATTATTAGTTCCAATTATGCTTAAAAAGTATTTATTGTTAATTTTTAAATGATACATTTTATATTTACACAGTAATAAATAACAAACATGAATAGTAAATGATTTGCAATTTTAGCATGTAATTATGATCATAAAAATAACTTACCACCGGATGTATTAACGTCTAATATAACATATACATAAGATATTATTCACTGCTGCATTACCTTATAAATATCATCAACAAATAATATTATAAATGGTTAAGACTAAAAAGGAAGGAAGATGAATGAATTGTGGCGCTTGTAATATTTTTACGATGAAGTTTAATCTTTTAATAGTAATAGGGAACGATGTACATAATATATTATATATTCTGTATTTTACAATGCGTTATACTACGTAGATATGCATAACTATGCATTAAAATTTACTAGGCAGTAAGCACAGCCTACTATTTTTACAACTACCTTCGAACTACATAATTTCCCCTTTCAAGATCGATAGATTGTCTGATCATTATATTTATAGTAGAATAGCTCAAAATAATGATAGAATAAATTATTATTATTAGGTTCTTAGAAAAAAATACAACTACAGATATGAATTTAAATTTTTAATTTGAGTTATTATTTATTAAACAACATTTTAATTTGCATCGAAAACTTATTGTTAATTTTTTCAAATTTAGTATCGAAAAATGATTCAGCTATACTAGCAAGATATGAAACTATTCTGTTAGAACTAAAACAATACTTTTATACTTTGGACCCATGTCAACCAATGCCAGAAGATTTTTAGCAGTTAAATCATTCCCTCGTGATTCGGTCTTCGATTTACTAATTTGTGGTAAAGTGCAACTGTCCAGGATGGAAGTAAAGTTCATCATGATTGGTAGTCTTATTCTCCTAGTATGAATAGAGAAAACTGTTTACATTGTATGATGTACGTATAGTAAAAAGTTAACTGTATTCTTTGTTCAATGTTATTTCCAATAACATAAGGCATTTGGTAAATACTAAATGGACTTAATTTTTAAATAAAACTATGTAAACGAATACCTAAGTGATGGACAACTATATTAGTACTATAATCACTATTTTTAGTTTGTTTGTGTTTTAAAATAATATATATGAAAAATCAAGTCAAACATTGTAATTATTATTTTGTGATCGTGACAGCTATAAATAAGCGTGTTGCGTGTGGGTATATCATTGCCCCCACGGGTCTATTTGGGGGAAAATGGTGGTGGTTACTACCAATCACAGATTTTATCGTTATGCATAACCATCAATTTGAAATTGACATCGGCGCCACTGAGAATAATGCAATTTATCATATGTGCTTGATGTAAGTAGGATTATCATTATTTCCCTTTTCTCCGATGCAGAAATAAATATAATGTTCTATTCAAATATTCAAATATAATAATATACTTATGTTATAGCCAATTGCTATGAATTTACATTGTAATAATCTAGATATCGCTCAACGTGTTGGTGTTGTCACTAATACGCCATATTTGATTTCATGATGAATATGTACGTATTTGTATTTGGAAGATTTATTGTAATAAATATATAAGCACAGTATACATTACAAAATATTTAAATATAACAATATATGAATAACTAGTTAAGTATTCTTACGTACCTATGGCATTTATTATCACATCAAAAGTATTCGTAGACTGAAAACTATGAACTGCAAAAAAGTTTCGTATATTATTCGTAAATCACAGCACTATCAACTACACGTAATTTTTGTACCGAGTACTTAATTACAACACAAGAATAGAAAATAATATTTCATTTATTAATTTAGCCTGATGCAATGAAGTATGATGCTCAATTTTCAGTGATGAACAGATCACTTAAACAATTCACTTTATAAGTAGTTCGTGCAAAAAGAAAAAACACACCATTGAGATTTTCTATAATCATATACCTTATACTAATAGACGGGCAATAGTAGCAGTTCGAACGATTGGACGAGAGCCAGAGCGCTGTATAAATAATAATTAACAATTAATTTTTACCCACTACTTTGTACTTTGTACTTTAACTTAAAATCTATTGTCTATGCTTATACTACATTAGTACTTATTTAAGTCACAAAATATATGAAAATATAAGAAAATTATGTGTTTAATTGTTATATTATGCCCAGGAAATGTTTAGTAAGTTTGGTTGAATTTGATAAAACGAATGAAAGAAAATTCTATAAGTTAGTACATAGTATCATTTTAATGTTTAGTAATCCCTATTTTTAAACTTTATTAGGTTTTCTAATGACGAAAGCAAAAAGAATAAATGGATGGCTGCATATGTACCTAATATATAACTAGTACTTCTACTAGTAGTTACTAACTAGTAAGATTTTTTTTTGTCTTGATGGTGGGATAAAAAGTATGAAGTATTTTATTTTAAACTCTAGTCAAAATGGATAACTGTTCAAACAGTTTATAACTGATGATGATGAAACAATACAGTATAATAGTGACGTCGGAACACCCAGAAGGTTAAAGACAACCTTTTCTCTGCCAAGCACTTTTAAATTATTCACCACTGACAGGACAAGCTTTTTTATTTTTTAGAATTTTCACTTTTTTTTATTCTATTGAATGATTTAACTATATCATTAGTTAGTAAAAAAAACAGCGTGGTTCACATTGCCTGAACAGGACCACATATATATTGTATATATATTCAACACCTTGATAGCCGTCTCCTTCGTATTATCGAAGTCGGCCACCATTTACAAAGCAGCACGGACTACTACAGTAGTACGTGCAAAGCAGACGATGTTTACAAGATAATATTATTAGTTATCGCAGTAACAGAAAATTTACTAACCAAATTATGTCGACTAAAATCTGAATTCAAAATAGTTCCTAATATTATATTAATTTTTACATACCTAACCTATGTAAAATACTAACATTCAATTACTGTATTGATTTATAGCGGAAACATTTATATGGATATTATGTTTAGATAGTGCTGTTTATTATGTATAGGTTTCAAAATGAAAAAAATATTTATTTAGGGTACTAGCATGATGGAATATAATAACATTTACAACCGTAAATTTGAAAACAAATTAAAAATAAATAAGTTTTTAAAATGTAGTATGTATCCTACGTAAGTACGGAACTTTACTCGGTCAAGTCGGAAACGATTGAGTAGATATATCATAATGTATATAATAGTAATTAATAGGTAGTATATAATTGTAAATAATACTATAAAGTGCAAAGTTTTGAAAAAAGCACAATTCATAATAATTTATTATACTGCAGGGTTCCCCGCGAGGATTTACTCATTTCGATATGTCACGAAATAATGGAGATATCAAAATTCTTGTTTTATAATAAGATTCATATGGAGAAGAACTACAATTATTTTATTTTTAAATTTATTTTAATGTTTTTGTAAAAAAATTAAATACCTAATATATTTTTTTATTTAATTATTTCCAAAAAAAATTAATGATAGCTTTTCTATAGAGTTTATTTTTCTGAAAATATTGACGTTTCAAAATTTTATTTTCATTGATTTCCTGATTTTTAATACTTTTTCTAGTTTTGAAGAAATAAAATATGATTATAAATTTATAACTATTAGGAACACGGAAAGTATTCTGCCGGCCGTATAGGAATGCGCGCAATGCGGTGAGTCACATGTTTGATAACATTATGGTGTTAAATAATTCGCAATTTTTCTCGAAACTAAAAAAATATTAAAAATCAGAAAATTAATGAAAACATAATTTCAAAACGTCAATATTTTCAGAAAAATAAACTCTACAAAATGACTATCTTTAACTTTTTTGGAAATAATTAAATATAAAAATATATTTTTTAACTTTTTTACCAAAACATTAAAATAAATTAAAATATGAAATAATTGTAGTTCTTATCCCTGTGAGTCTTATTACAAAACCAGAATTTCAATATCACCATTATTTCGGGAGATATTATGTATTTTATTATTTCTTGAATTGTTGTTTGTAATAAAACGAAAATATTTTTTATAGATCATTTTGTCATCATTATTTTATTTCAACTTTAAAAAATTTTTTAATTTTATTAATTATTCTTTATACATTTTATGTATGCCTACCAATGTTTTGCCAACCAACAAAATGGCGATCATCCCCGTGCGAGCTTCACTGATAACTATGTAAATAATATATGAGTACCTTATCTAGTTAGTATAGATATAGTCTGTGTATTATTGTTGTATACACAGTACACACTATACACCCATATTTATTGTCTTTGTTTTTTTGTAAACAATATTTAATATCATATGTGTGTTGTCATTGCGACAAGAAATATCATTGTGATAAAATCTCGGCATTAATGTAACGGAATATATATTATTATTCAAATAAATACTATAGTTATTACCAACAGTTACATGTGGCTTTTTATATTATATAACTCGACTTCATTAAAAAATACTGAAATATATCCTAAATATATGACTAGAACTATGAGATTCGATATCAGCCCATACAAGAATACACAAAAACCTAAAATGAATATAAACCGTGGCTTATGAGGACCCTACACTTGCATGACGTGTTTATTCCGTCTTACTAATGTAAAACATTGCAAAAACTGTTTTGTGCGGTAAAGAATCGCTCAAGCTGTAATCCAAGCTAAGCATCCAAATTTTCACACAATTAAGAGGAAAATTTAAAATATTTTTTCGATATCGGAACTAAAAAAAAAGTTATTTAAAATTAAAAAACTCGAAAATAATGACCTCTTAATAATAAGAACTTTTTTCTTATTTGTGGTATCTACAAATTAAAAACAACGTTGCACAGTAAATATTCTTTTTATTGTGTGAAAATTTGGTTGCTTAACTTGTATTACAGCTTGAGTGGTTCTTTACCACGCAAAACTGTTTTCCAATGTTTTACATTTGTAAGACGGAGACAACACATGCAAGTGTAGCGTCCTCTTAAAGCCAAATGTAATATTATAACAGGGTAGGTAATATAGATATAATATATAAAAATAACATATATATATATATATATATATATATATATATATATATACAACTAGTAATGTATACTTACAATAATCTTCGAAAAATCGCTCATCAGGAAAATTAAGAAAATTTCTTAATGACTCTATAAATTATAATTAATTTTACTTTTCATTTATCTCAGATTATTATTGTTTTTATGTTGCATTCTAATCAGCTCCATATACAGTGGAACCTCTATTATCCGAACCTCTGTTATACAAACCCTCTATTACCCGTATGTTATTTCATTTCAGTTCATGTATCCAAACGTCAATACTGAAAATATCCGGTTGCAGATTATTATTAGTCAGATTTGGGTATTATTGCGTATACATTATTCGGAATACTTTTTTAAATACTTATTTCTAAGTATTCAATACAGAATTTTGTATTAACAATATTTGTCATACGTTTAATTAGTATAATTTATTTATTTTTTGTCACGTCTTTCTGTTATACTCTGTATAAATATTTATTTTTATTTTTATTATCTGAACTAGGTGTGGTCCCAATTAGTTCGGATAATCGAGGTTCTTCTGTACTTGTATTCGTAATTACAATATACATATTATTTATAGTTACATTTAAATTATTACTTTAGCGTGATACAAATAAGTATGAAACTCAATATTTGACAATAGATCGAATATCTAACCAAAATATTTATTTGTTATTTTATTTGTGCACGGACCTCCTTGGAGATTCGTAACAACTGTAACCGTTATGTTACCGTATTGTAACTACTTTATTGGTCATTATTTTGTTTTATATAACTATCTATAATGACTCGAAAAGGATTTTGTGTCATTATTTTGACAGTGTCAGAGTTTTACCATTTATATCATCGTAGTTCCGAGGCTTAGTTAGGAAATACACAACAAGTGCAATTTTTCAGAGGCCGGGTTGTTAGACAGACGTTCAATCCTCAAAACCGGATAAGAAAGTATGAACCAACTAATTAAACTCATGGCTTGGAATCTCGGGTTTGCCGTAACACTATATAGTGATTCTCCAGGAGAAGGAAAGACAAACTATTCTGGTTACCATAAGGTATGTAATATATAATTTACTGTTGTCTACCAAAGTAATATATACTTACCATAATCATATTCAATACCATTGATAGTACGATGGTACTGATTCTCTATAAATTAATAAAAAACATTAATATTTCACATAAATCCTAGTTTGTTATTATTTTAGATTCTTAGCGGAGTGAGGAATGTATTGATTTTACTATGATGTGTGTGTGTTTTTTTTTTTTTGTGTCTGTAATCACGTTTTGGGGCAGTAAAAGTGCTTCGATTTTCGACTTCAGTATCTCGTTCGATCAGAAAGTGAATCTAGAGGGGGGGGGGGGTCAAAAGTAAAAAATACTCAATATTTTTCTAAATAATCAGGATAAACAAACTAAAAATTAAGACGAAAACGGGAAATTTTACGCATTATCAGTTTTCAACAAAATTATTTTAGTTTTTGATGTACATAATTTTTAAAAAAATGACCATAGAAACAGGAAATTTTCGCTAAATGTTTATATAAGTATATTCTATCCACCATGCAAGTTTCAAAGATTTTAGACTTAAGTTGATCTATTTTATTAGCATATGCAATTTTCGATCATTATTAGTTTTTTTTTTAAATTAATATCGATAAAAATTTATTTGTTAGGTAGATAAGCTTGAAAATTTAATACAAGGTTTTTTTTTTCAAGCATTCTAAGTTTGAATTTTGACAACATACGTAAAAATCACGAAAATTCGCAAATTATTTTAAGCTAGAAATTCATAAAAAATTTTCTTTTTAAATCTAAGATTTAAGTTAAAGTATTTAATTTTTATAAATATTTAATTTAATTTAAGTCTCCAACCAGAATCGTTTTTTGTTTACAATGATATAATATCATTGAATTCAAATTTAATTCCATTCATTACAGTAACCCACTTGTAACCTTACTGTACAGTAGAGTGATATCCACTTCCCCCTTTTTTATTTCAGTCTAGTCGACTTAAGGTACATTTGTGCACGTAATACCACAACAAACAATGCAAAATTAAATTTAAAATATTAATGATACTTAATGCATTGAAATATGACACTCAGTTTTCAGTAAAGGATTAAATAAACCTAACCAATATGACTCTCACTCGATGAATGGAGTGGATATTTCAAAATCGTTGCTACTTGTCTCGATAATTCAATGATATCCAACTACGATTCCAATTAAATTTATAATCAAATTAAAAGGAAAATGTAGTTAGGTATGTATCATAACTCAATAGCGTTGAGTGCCGTGATATGATATAAACATATGCCAGAGTAACAAAAACCCGATTATTTGAACTTATAACTGATATTAAATGGACTTAAATCTCTTTTAAAGACATGGTTAGAACAATAAGATTCAACAACAACAGATACCCAAAAGCAAATATAGAACTTAAAACTGCACGAAGAGCTAAATGTATTTAGCAATTAGGATCTTAATATCACATATAAATATATCATAACAAGTTAGCTATATATGTATAACTTAACTGAACAACTGGAACGAGTGTAGAAGACTTGTAGGACTTTAAATATTACTACGATAGTGTAGAATCCTTTGATAATAATATGGAAATATATAATAAATATTTATATTTTACGATTTATAATACCACGTAGGAACATAATTATAAATTAACATTAATGAAATAATAGGAACATTCGTACATAATAGCAGTCCAAAAATATTTTTATAACTATCTAATAACTACATATTTTCACCCTCACAATAATTTGATCGTTAATTAAATACAACACTATAAATAACTGATAACATATACTTACCAAAATTTTCATGAACTTTATCAAAATTTTCGCCATTTTTTTGTATATCTATACAATTATAAATTATATTATTTATTCAGCATTTATTTAGTTAAGGAGATAGTTTTTGGAGATAGATAAAATAAGAAACTCGTAACAAGACAATATAATATAAAACATGAGTTCATTAGTAATTATAATGAAACTGAATCCCACGTGACCATATTAAATAATAGATTTATTATCCTGGCTCAAGGGAGTCCACGTACCACATTGCTCGTGGTCGGGAGCGTACCTCATGGTATTTTTTAACGATATTTTTTGTTATAAATAAAATGCCGAATTGTGAGAAGCTTGTGACAGCTCGGGGACAAATGAGAAGAAAGTGACCCAAATCTTGAGAAGCCTATAATTGTGCTTTTGAAGGGGGGGGGGGGGGAGGGGACAAGGGAAATTCATATTACGACTTTGACGATGCTAGATTGAACGGCGTGTATGAATTGGTGGCTTCGCCCCCAATGGGCCCATCGTTATTGCCCTAGCCCATCATGGTGTGAGGTTTGACAAATCGACAAACAAAATATAACGTTGAGTATGATGATGTTGGATGCGTGGATTGACCACGAGGTTTGGATCGAAGTGCCGGAGACGTGACAGTTGAACACATTCAGCAATTTCAGCGGTCGCAAAAATAGTGTGGAGTCGTCGCCTCGTCGGAGGACGGAGACGTAACTTGGCAGATGACTGGTGTCGGCGCTTTGTACATGTGCAAAGTGGGGAAGGTCAGTGTGTTGCTATTGTGGATTTTCATACAATCATATAATTTCGGGGGACAAGTTGATCTGGCAGATCGTGCCGAACGGTAACGGACGGCCTCACGGCCTGATGTAGCGGCGTGTCAACGTCGAAGACTTCATAAAGAGGGGTCGAGGGACTATAATTATATAATACTACGATCATTACTGCATTAGTGCGCGATATAAGTTGTTTATAATGACTATTGTACCTAGGTAGGTAAACGCAACTGTGTATAATAGGGACAAAGGTATGCTCGGGGACTGTTTATAATTATAATAATACACCAAAAATGCTGTGATGTGTTACATGTTATTCAAACATTTTTAGAAACTATAGAAAGATTTGGTATTCCATAACACAATTACATCGGACAGCGCAAAATGTATCACATGTATTGAATTTCAAGCATATTGCAAAAATCTATAGGCATAAAGCGTATAACCCAGAATCAAACGGTTGTGCAGAATCGGCAGTTAAAACAATTTCTTTAAACAATGCTCGACTGTACAATCTCAATTAAATAAATTTCTTTTTATGTATCGTAATATGTTAGGTCGATTAACACGTTTACAATTTGACGCGTTAATGCGGAATACAATTGAAGTGGTTATTGAACGATAAATAAACATGGTGGTAATTGGAACGTATCATACAGTCAATAATGTTTTAGCTAGATATTATAGAAATAATAACAATAAATGGCAAAAGAGTAAAATTATCAAAACCATTAGTTGCAATATACATAATTTAGAGCTCGATGACGGAACTATTTGGTCATTTGAAGAAACACAATGATAAATTACTCATTGATAAAATACTGAGACCCACGAATAATTCTATATCACTTACATCTGCTAAACAAATAAATGAAAATACTGAAACAGTATGTGCAAATCAAAATCCTGATCCTACAATAATAAATAAAACACCCAGACCAATTAGATCTAGACAACTTTACCGAAAAGTCAAATTTATTGATTGTAAGTTTTTGAATTTAGATCTTAATATTCTCACGTAAATTAACAAATACACAAATTATTTCAATGTAGAACTTGATTTTGACAAAAATGCAAATGGCACCTACGTTTTGTATTGTCGCCCCACTAATATTCTTACAAATATTTCCTTATATTATTGTTATTCGAAAACTGTATTTTTTTTATTTATTTATTAATTGTATTAATTGTAAGTAACTATTTAAATTTTTCGTCAAATGTTTATTTTATCATTTAATATATGTTTGCGCCACAGTGACTATTCGCGCGGCTGGCCGCCTTGGTGCGATAAGGTTTCAGGTAGTCCGCGCACGGTCGAGCCACCATCCTCATTTATGTAAATATTGTTGTGTAATTAAAAATGTATATTGTCTTTGTTTTAATCGGTTATTGTATTCTATGTCTGATGTCTTTGTATATATCGTTCGTTTATCATATTTTGTTTTTCTGTCGTTGTCCGTAGTTGGCGTGTGTTCGCTATTAAAGCAACACTTTGTGTTTTTCTGTTGTCATTTTTGCACAATTTTCCTTTTTGTTAATCGCCAGTACGGCATTAATTTTGTTTTTCTTTTTGCCATTGCGGCTAGTTTGTACCAAATGTACTTCGTCATGCGCTATTAAAGCCAAATTTATTGATAAATAAACTGCACCACAACACACAGAAGTGAGTCATTATTATTGTATATTTCCTCCTTACACACGTCTAGCAAAGTCGCAACCCGACGCACTGAGTGCTACGAGCTTTGGTCTCCGTGTTCCGCCGTCGATACCACGTCAACTGTTGTTGAGTTTGCCGGCCCACGTAAGTCCGCCAGCACCCGCCGTGGTGTGTGAGAGGCCGCCAAGGCCTTCTAGTATCCAGTTCACCTCAACCTCCATCCATCTCAACACGCACAGTCCTCATCATTAGACTAAGTTAAATTTAAGTGCCCATACTGTTGTAAACCCTGCTGCGTCATTGCACCAAACGGATCGACCACAGGGCCCCCCGTCCCCATATATAGCCTGTACCATCCCGTTTCCTATGTAAGTAGGTAGCTTCCTTTCCGTTGTCACATAATCGTCGGTCCACGCGGCCGCCGCCCTCAGAGTAGTTGGTTGCCTATGCATATCATTATCAGGGGTATCGGGGGGAAGTGAGAGGAGTTGCCTACCTAGATTAACTTCGGGCGCTCTACACATCGGCCTGTGGCAAGTGGTCCCGATCGGCACCACATAAAGCCAAGTAGTCGTTCTCGTAACAATATATGTGATACATTTTTCAAAATAGTTTGATTTATTTTCATGTAGAGCTTTGAGATTTTCAATTAAAATTAAATAATAATTTTTTGGCTTAGTTCCAAAAGATTGAAAATTGCATTCAAGGTTCATTATAAGTTGCTATAATAGGAGATAGTTGAAAAATATCAAATGTCCAAGGTAAGTTTGTTTTATAAGCAATTATAGTTTACATTTTTTTTTATTATAGATTATAAACATTGATTATCATAAATAGTTCATAATATTGTAACCTAAAAATCTAAATATATGTATACAATGTTATTTTTCCAGACGTTTAAAATTCAAATCAAAGGCTAAATTACATATTTAATCAAAGAATAATGTTTTTAATTATATTGCTCTAATTAAAAATATTATTCGTGAGTACTTTAGTGCACATTATTATAATATATACAGTATACACTAGTAGTATAGATGTACCATTCCTGGAACAGTCCTTAAATCCATCAGTAAAAGATCACAAAGAAAACAATGTGCAAAAAGATCAGACAATTGAAATGCAATAATTATTAAAATATTTTTTGCAAAACTTATAATATTAATAATTAAAAATTGAAATGCAATATATAATCGCAAAATATTTTATTAAATTATATTTTCAATCTTTTTTATTTTGGTTTTTAATTAATGTATTAAGATGGTTTACAAAATTATTTCTATCTATATTTGTTTTATGATGTCCCCAAGCTAAAATATCAATACCATTTTCCAAAACAAATCTTTTATCATCATAAGCACTTAAAGCTTTTTTATTTTGTTCTACAGTAAAAATATCATGT
The DNA here is from genome assembly GCF_037042655.1 of Diuraphis noxia. NCBI lineage: Eukaryota > Metazoa > Arthropoda > Insecta > Hemiptera > Aphididae > Diuraphis > Diuraphis noxia. Next base: position 6,417,836 of record NW_028301713.1, on the reverse strand, counting down.
TTCTTTGTTCTAAATAAATTTTGTTTAACATATTTTGGGGTTTTATCAAATAAACAATTCTTAAAGTCATTAAAACATATTTTATTTTCCACTACATTTTTTTTAACACCTTTAGCTTTTTTATTTTCTTTTTCACTATCTAAAATTGTATGTGAATATAATTTAGATCTTAAACCTATAAATTCTGTCATAATTTTTCCATTTAACTCATCTTTAAACTTACCTAAGACTGTTTTGTTAACTAAAGGTAAACCATAAATATTATCTTTTGGATAATCAGATGTATCAAAATGATCTAAATTAATTTTCATATCCTGATAGAAATCATCAGTTTTTATTTCTATTATTAATGAGTCTGTATCAGTATATAACAATCTAACTCTATTTCCATATTTTTTCTTTAGTATATTATAATAAAAATCATACATTAATAATTTAGATAAATCTAAAACACACATTCCTATATAAATTGGTTGTTTGAAAGTTATTTGTGTTCTTTTCATATGGATTGCAGCTAAATTTTCTGTAAAAATTGTCCTTCTATCAAAATTTGGTCTCACAATTAATTTGTCTAGTTTTGACACATTAGAACATAATCTTATATCAACATGATTTCTAACATTCATCATAGTACGTCCATAAACACTATTGTTCATTAATTTGAAATATTCTTTTTCAAACTCATTCTTAGCTTTTGATCTAAGATTAGTATTGAAATCAATATAAACTTTTAACCAAGGAGATTGACTAAATTCTAACACTCTATGAATTTTTTCTATCTTTAAACCTAATTTAATATATAATTTTAACGTTTCATAATGTATTATATATTTTGTCTTATCATACAAAGTTGTTAATAATTTTGGGAGTTGTTCACCATCAAAATGTCTTTCTGGCGCTAAAGGGAAATCTGAATGTAGATCATGAAGTTCTTTAGGATAAGATAAATCAACTTCTAAAATATAACCTTTAGGTGATTCATCAGAAATATTCATTACATCAAAATTATTCATATTATCAATCCATTTGAAATCTCCAGTAGGTAAATATTTACTCATTGCCCATCCATAAAGATTATTTGCATCCAAGTATTGTAAGAATATTGATTCCTTAAGAGTATTAAACTTTTTTCCCATATATTTATTATTTGCTTTAGAATATCTTTGACTACATTGAGATAAGCCCCCTCTTATTCCGGATTCAAACATCAATATTTGATCGATATCTGTTAATAAATCTAGTTTTATTTGTCATTCTTAACATGCTATCCCACGCAAATCCTGGTGTTGTGTAATACCACAGAGTATCTAATTTATAATTTTTTAAAGAAATGTCTCTAAAATTTTCTATTATATCTGTTAATAGTAAAACATCGATCTTATTATATAATCTGGTGAATTCACAAAGATTTTGTATATTAAATACTTTCCAAATTTTTTGTGAGTTTTCATATTCCTCTTTGGTTATATTTTTATCAGTGAGAGAACTATAAAATTTTTCTATAGGTGGTAAACATGTTTCATTAAATTTTTCTTCAGAATCCATATACTCATAAGGATAAGTTCTTTAAATTAATGTTTTTCAAGATTATTTGCTAGTTTATCTAAAGAACTTGGTAAAAATTTAAATGAATCAATAAATCTTAATTCTGTTGTTAATATTGTTTCTTCATCTTTGATAACTTTTGTGCGTTTTATAATTTTTGAAAACGAAATATATTTTTCCTCATTATTTGGAATTAATTTTATATCATTGTCATCATTCCCAAATTCTTTTATAAATAGATGAGCATCATAACCTGAAAGATTATGACATACAATTGGGATAAATTTAGGATTTTGATAAGTAAGATTACATATAGAATGAGCCGCCCCTCTATATTTTCCTGTCAAATGATCATGATCACAAACTTTTCTCATATTAATGTTTTTATTTTTTATTTATTTTTTCCTTAGATCTTGATATTTTTTAATATTTTCATCATCATTATATTCTTTATAATATTCAATAGCATTGTGAAAGATTTTTAATTTTTTCTCTAATCTTGGAGGTAATTCACTTAATAATCTTTCACATATATGACATTCATTAGAATTATTAAAATTATTTTTTTGGTTTGCAGTCATTAATTCCTTAGGAACTATTTTATCATATATTTCTGAAATAGCTATTTCTTCATCATACATACATATTAAAAATTCTTGAGCTACATTTGGACCAGAATATACTACAGGAGGTTTATAATCACCATTACTATATTTAATATAGTAACAAAAATTATTAGGTATATGTTTCTGATAACATTTTGTAAAAGACTCTTTATCATTTGGTTGACAAGTGTATATTGGTACGAGTGTACATTCATAGTCAACAATAATCTCAAAAGGGATTCTAAAAGAATGATTATACTTCTCAAATTCTAAAGTTTTATTAAAAGGTTCTGGTAGAATCATTTTAGCAGCTTTATTATTACCACTATAATGTTTATGTTCATTTAACTTATTTTCTGTATCAAAACTATTTAAACACATTTTACATAACTTTCTTTTATGACCATCTTTTGTAATTTGACTCCCAACAAGTGGGTCGTTATCTTATAATGGTGATTTTTATTTTTATTATAATAAATAATAGAAATGGAAAATTTTAAAGCATCTTTAAATAAATGCGGCAACACTCAATATGATTTTGTAAAATTAGATACATTAGAATGTAACAATTATAATATGTTACATGATACCTAAATATATATATATGTACTAGTACAACGTCTACACACTTAACATTATGTACGATGAACTGCTGACCAATACAATAATATTAACACACACTCATAACTGTAAGACCTATGGTCAATACACACCATGTATGCAGTAAGGTAGTTCACTGTGTACCTTAGACCTCAACACTCAACAAACATCGAACTCCGTATAACTACGATACAGTCAGATAGTTGGATAGAATATAATTTATATAGCTTGTGAGTATTATTATTTGTAAGTGTTTAATCTATAATAAAACTTAATGATAACTGAAACGGAATCCTAGTTATTTAAATATATTTAAGATCCTGTTATATATATATATATATATATATATATATATATATATATATATATCTACCCCTGGCTACGGTAATTATATCTATAGAGTCCTACGACTCTCACTGGATATCTTATATTTAACTGGTCGTTCTCCCGACCACGTTGCATATTGGTGGAGGCGCCGAAGCCTGTTATAATTACAGTTGTATTTAAATACAGGGAGTCTGTTTCAGTTTTAATTAATTTATAATTTTAAGTAATTTCTTTTTTACGAGTAAAAATATAATAATAAGTGAGATACAGCTTTGAAAAGAGAATTTTCATGGAATGAATACTGAATATACGTTTTAAAAGAAAATTTTAGTTTTAAGAGAGATAAAAAAAAAAAAGAGTGAAAGAAAAATTTTAATTAATAAGTGAGATTAAGTTTGAATAACGGATTTTGTAGTGATTAATATGGATTATAAGTTTTAAGAGAAAAATTAAGTTTTAAGGGAGATAAACAAAGTGAAAAATAATTTTTTTTTTTTAATAAGAGAGATAAAGTTTGAATAACGGATTTTTTAGTGATTAATACGGATTATAAGTTGTAAGAGAAAAATTAAGTTTTAAGAGAGATAAAGTTTGAATAACGGATTTTTTAGTGATTTATATGGACTATAGGTTTTAAGAAAAAATTTAAGTTTTAAGAGTGATAAAATAAAAAGTGAAAGAAAATTTTTTTTTTTAATAAGTGAGATAAAGTTTGAATAACGGATTTTTTAATGATTAATACGGACTATAGGTTTTAAGAGAAAATTTAAGTTTTAAGAGAGAGAAAAATTTTTTTTTTTTTTTTTTTAATAAGTGAGATTAAGTTTGGATAACGGATTTTGTGGTGATGAATAGTTACGGATTATAAGTTTTAAGAGAAATTTTAAGTTTTAAGAAAGATAAACGGATTTGAAAGGAAAATTTTAGTTATAAGTAGAATAAAATTTTAAATAACGGACTTTTAAGTAATTATACTCAACATAAATGTTAAGCTTTAAGATAAAAATTTAGATATAAGGGAAAATATATAGCAAACGGTGTAAAATATAAATAAATAAATAAATACAAAATTAAGAACTAGATAATCTATTTAGATATAGCATGTTTATAATTAGTAATGGTAGATAAATAAGGGAATGTGGTATTTAAAAAATAACGATAATAATCTAACTATAAATTTAAATACAGAAAATATTAAATTGGTTTCTCAGAGCTTTAATTTATTGAAAGCTGATAGGGAAGAATTAATAGAATTCCTCAATAATTTGACATTAGAACAAGTACAGATTTTATTTAATGCTAGTAACGCAATTCGAATAGAACATTTTAGGGGTAACATAAAAAATTTAAATAACAAACAATTAAATATTTTCGAATCTACCTTATCACAAGACGAATTTGAGATATTTTTTAACGGTAAATTAGGACAACTACCTTACATAAAGAAAGATAGACTGCAAACGATTTTACATGAACAATTTGGCATAGTAACAGACTCCACACTCAGGAACAATTAAGAGATTTAGCACGTAATATCATACGGGAAAATATTAAAGTTAATAACGAATCGTTACAGATACTAACCAATAAACTAGTTGAAAACTTAGGAAATCTAGAGAACAAAGACGATCAAGATAATTTAATTCCCGATGATACAACATCTATTCTAGACAAAACAATAGATAGTAAAAACTTCAATATAAATCAAACAAATTGCATAGAACCGACGAAATTAAATAATAATTATAACAATAAAACCGAACCGGAATCAAAAATGGAATTTAAACCAATTATCCATCAACCACAAATTTTTTCAGGGAAAATGGGAGAAGACGTTGATTCTTTTATAGAAAATTTTGATTTGGCCGCAATAATAAATAACTGGGGTGAAACAGAAAAAATTACGTTATTACCATTATATTTGAAAGATTCGGCATCAAAATTTTTTAAATTAATAAAAACCAAAACACCAAATATAAACTGGGACCAGACAAAAAAACAAATCAAAGAAAAATTTACTAATATTGGGAATGATAAACTACTTAGAATACAATTAAACCAAAGAAAGTTAATGGAGAATGAAACTTTAAATGAATTTATAATAAATATGATGGAACTTTGCTATAAAATTGATCCAAATATGATAGAGGAAGAAATTTGCGAGAAAATATTGGCGGGCTTACCAGGTGAAATATACAATAAAATCGAAATATTAGATAACACTAACATAACTAAAATATCAGAAAATTTAAAAAGATACGAATTAGCAAAAATGGTTAGAAAAACTGATGTAAAACAAAATTCAAGTATAGATAGATTAAATGAAGAGATAAACATTTAAAAAAAACACATTCAACAATTAACCACAGATAAAAGGGAAATACCAGTACAAAATTATACACCAAATTATACAAATAGAACTAATTTCAATGGCGAATTTTATAATCAACAATTTCCAAGTCAATATTTCCCACCATATTTTAATCCGAACCATCAAAACCCTAGATTCACATACAATCAAACTAGCCAAAGTATACCAAATACATTTACACAACAAAAAAATCGGTATCAAGACTATCAACACGAGAATACTCCAAGGCAGATACCGACGTGTTATGGATGTGGAAAAGTTGGACATATTAAAAGAAACTGTCATGGCCAAAAAAATTAAAACTCCTGCAGGCACCTGGGTCTGTAAAGGATAAACCTCAAAATACCAGGAATAACAATAGTATTATAACCAATAAAATAAACCAAGTATTATATAGTTGCTATAAAATAAATGAACAAATAAAATATAAAATTGAAATATTAGGAAAAATTAACGATAAACCGACATTGCTACTGTTAGATACAGGAGCTAGCGTGACAGTTATAGATAAAAAAACTACATTAATTGACAATATTAAACCAATTAACGATATATACTTGGAAGCAGCCAATAATTCAAAATTAAACATTTTAGGCTCTACGATAATTAAAATACAAATTGCATCAGTCATAGTACACCATCAGGCAGTGGTAGTAGACGCTCATTGCGTCAACGAATGCCTAACAATGAATCGTGGTATCGCTTTACAGTTTCGTAAAAAATTTAATAACATCGACAATTTAATTTTACAAAAAAAAGGTGTAAGGGAAATCGCATTCATTAAAACAGAAAAACGATGGCTATTATACTTAATTACAAAAAAATACTATTACGAAAAACCAACGTACGATAACATATTTGCAACATTACAAAACCTGAGGACATTTTGCTTAGAACAACAAATTAAAAAAATAGCATTACCAAAAATATGCGCGGGACAAGACGGAAAAGAATGGCCCATTATTTCCGGTATGCTGAGGTTCATATTTCGCAATACATGCATAACAATATCTATTCATGACATCAAAAAGCCAATATTAAATTATAACGAAACCACCAACACAAATAAGTCAATATTAAATAACAATGAGTCTACCAAAAAAATTAATAATAATGGAATGGAACTTGTTTTTACCGACATTATTGACCACACACTGATGGAGAGTATTTTATTTGATGCGTCACACTTAAACAAAATCGAAGAAGTACCTTCCGACGGTGATTGTGGTGCACATGCAATACGTGTATGTTTGAGGGAAGAAGGGCTAGAGGTATCCACAATAGAAATACTAAGAAAAATTAATATACCAAATACGAAATCGGGATATTATATGACAGAAGACGACTTGGCATATTTAGCAGACCAATTTAATAAAAATTTAACAATAATCTCTAAACACAAAAACACAGATAATAACGTATTAAACACCACTATAATATACTGGAAAAAAAACCGACCGACGATAGGAGTAATTCATGAAAATAATCATTGGACTCCAGCATTAATAAATCAAGAGTCATCACCACTCACTTTACATAACACATGCATGTATACAGTTATACCCGATGTAAATATTATTACAAAACATACAAATCGGTACTTAGACGAATGCTACAATCGATTAAATTTATCTAATCTTAATGAAAAAAAATACTCATTAGACAATATTAACATAAACAATCCCGTAGAAATAAAAAATAACGATGTAAACAAAACACCTATTATATGGTACACTCAGTTTTGCCAGGATTGTGAACATCTGTCAACATCTGAATCAGCTTTAAAATCTCATGAATATACGAACCATCCTTACTAGACCGAGGGGGGAGAGGTAATGTTTTGCGAGGTGTGCGGAAGCTATATTAGAGAATATCGTAATATACCAATGAATGAAAAAGAAGAAAAATTACTAGATAGACACAAAAAAACAAGATTTCATCATATAAACAACTTAAAACAAAGTAATCTGAACAACGATAAGGAAATATTAAAATATAACAGTACACAATATATAGATAAACAAAACACGGACGAATTAAAATTTTATATAAACCCGGAGCTAACCCAAACACAACAGACACAATTAAAAATAATTTTAAATAAATATACAGATTGCTTTGCCAAACATTCCATGGACTTAGGGGCAATAGACGTAGGAGACGTACCTATACCAACAATAACAACAGAACCTGTTAACTTACCACCATATAGATTAGCGTTGACAGAACAACAGGAACTACAGAGACAAATTAATGAATTACTAAAATCTGGTATTATAACTCCATCTATTTCCTCATACGCCAGTCCGGCATTTCTAGTGAACAAAGCAGACGGTTCGAAGAGATGAGTGATAGATTATAGACGGTTGAATAAACAGGTACCACATCAAAATTTCCCAATAACTCATATGCAAACGGTTTTCGATTGTTTAGAAGGGGCAAAGTATTTTAATATAATGGACATGCAACAGGGATTTCTGAATATTCTATTAGGAACAACAGATAGGTACAAATTAGCATTTATAACACCATTTGGGCTGTACGAATGGACACGATTTCCGTTTGGTTATAAAAATTCACCACGACAGTTTTCAAAAGCAGTAACAAAAGCTCTCGCTGGATTATTATATGTTGGAACAATTAACTATGTTGACGATATAATAAATTACGCAAAAACATTTGATGACCTATTAATAGGACTAGAGAAATTATTACAGCGAATAAGAGAAACAGGATTTAAATTAAAAGCTACAAAGTGTAAATTCGGATATTTTGAACTTAAGATACTCGGGCAAATAGTAAATCAGGACGGAGTTAAACCAAATCCTGATGGTCTAGCTGCAATAAAAAATGTTCCGACCCCCAAAACAATAAAACAAACAAGAAGTTTCTTGGGTTTGTGCAATTTTTTTAGAAAATTTATCCCTCGATTTGCAGAATTAATTTCACCGATAACTGATCTAACTCGGGGACATTATCCCACCAAAAAATCACCCATAAAATGGTCCATATTACATCAAAATGCATTTGAAAATCTAAAAAACAAACTAACCAGTCCACCCCTTCTAAAACACTTTAACCCGGGGTTACCTATAATAATATGGACAGATGCAAGCAAAATCGGTATAGCAGGAACTTTATTGCAAAAACAGAAGAAGATAAGCAACTACACCCTGTTTATTTCGTATCCCGGCGGTTAACCACAACAGAAGAAAAATATAGTGCAATAGAACTAGAATTGCTAGCAATAGTATTTACGTTAGAAACATTCCGCACATATGTATATGGTGTCGAAGTAGAAATTTAGACAGACCACGCCCCACTTAGATATCTAGACAGCATTAAAACTCTATCAGTGCGAATTCAACGACTAAAAAGTAAAATAATTGATTTTGACTTCATAATAAAATATCGAAAAGGACTTTTAAATCAAGTGTGTGACGCGATGTCAAGAAACCCGGTATTCGATCCACCCACGTATGAAAAAGAACTGCAAAAGGATAATGACCTAACCATTTGCCACGTTATAGTTATTAATTTACCGATAGAACAACGTAATGACCCAATACTTAACAAAATAATACAAGCATTAGACAACCCGGACCAAGTATGGATAAGAAAATCGAAAAATTACTTTTTAAATCAAGAAAATATTCTTATGTACAATCATACGTCCAAAGGGAACACAGTAAAGTTAATAGCGTTACCCAATTGTCGTAAAAACGAAATTTTATGTAACTTTCACGAACATCCACTCGCGTCCCATCTTGGAGTAGACAAAACATACAAAAAAATCATAGAATGTTATTTCTGGCCAACCATGTATAAAGATATTCGCATATTTGTAACTTCATGTTTAAGTTGCCAAAAACGAAAGGCTGATAAAAGAGCTACATACGGTCATATGTTAACATCACCAAAAATGACAGGAAGGCCCTTCGAGAGGTTCATTATTGACTATATAGGGCCAATCAATCCGCCGAGTAATTGATATTATTACATTCTAGTAAGCACCTGCGCAACTACGAAATATGCCATAGCGAAGGCATATAAACATGCCGACTCAAAATCAACGGTAGCTTTTCTCATAGATGTAATACTACAATTCGGGGCGATAGGGGAAGTGCATTCAGATAGAGGGCTTCAATTTACTATAAATTGGTAAAAGACCTGTTAAAAGCACTAAATATACAAAATACTAATTCCATAACTTACCGCCCCCAGAGTCAGGGACAAACCGGAAAATTTAATGGTACTTTAATCGATATGATAAGTCATTTTGTACAGGAAAAAACAAATCACTGGAATCAATATTTAAAATATGTACTCTTCGGATACAACACATCGGTCAATGAAACAACAAATCAGTCTCCATTTTATCTATTGCACGGTTATCACCCAAAATCAATTTTCGATTATAATCTTATTAGCACAGATACAGCACCAGAAATTTTAAACGAATTAGAAAAATTTAATAACATAAGAGACGAGTTACCAAAATTACTGGAGGAAAAGTTTCTAAAAAATAAAAAACATTATGATTCACATAAAAAACAAATAAAATTTGTAATAGGGGAAAAAGTCTTAGTTAAGATAGAAAATAAAGGATCGAAATTTGCATATAGATACGGGGGGCCATTCAAAATTATACGACAAATATCAGAGGTTACATATATAGTGGAAATAACTAAGAATGGACAGTTAGTTCATGACTATAAACACGTTAGTCAACTAAAAAAATTTAAAAGTCGAGAAAATAAAGAAATAACATAGGTAAGAAAAACAGTTAAACGCATTATATATATTTTAAGTTTGATATATTGCATATTAGTATAAATATATATTTTGGGTATATAGTAATTAATATTAGATATATAATATATAACCACAGAATTGTTTAGAATATAAGGAGATCGCACTTGATATATTAATAATTTTTTTTTTGTTGTTTGCCAACTGAAATGTAATATCCAAGAATTCACAATACATCATAATGCTAAAGAGGTCACGATTTAGGACTATAAAATATCAAATTAATATTTAATAATATGACTAATATAGTAATATAGTAATATGAACTGTTATATGTAAATGAATGAGAATAATAATAATAATTAACAAACGTAGGCTCAATATTTACAAAAAAATAAACAAAAAAAAAAACACAGCAAAAAAAAAACATACTACCGATTACTGAAGCATTTTAATAGTATAGACAAGAATCAGTCTTAATAATGAATAGTATAGAAACGGTCATACAACAAAGTCTTCAAACTACACACCCATACAAGCAACATAGAATAATCATACTTCGATAACTGGGTGAGTAAAATAGCTTATCATAAATACTAGTATATTTCTCTATTTATTCAGGGTTTTATTTAGTTACTTACCTATCTATTCTTTGTTACGGTTAAGCATGATTTACCGACCAGAAAAAGTTAAAGCAATTAACATGAAATTAATAATAATTACATTTATGGTATTTGAGTTAACTAAGGGAGATCAAAATTTTTTTGAGAATAAACAATTTACTACCAACCCAGGTATTTATTTCGAGAATATATCCCCACTACACATAGCTATTTCTCAATGGAATTTTTTGACGTTTTATAATATTTCGAATTACGAAAGTAGTTATGAGTTCATAAATATATATTTTAATAGATTTAAACTAATTTGCCAAAAATTTGAAAATAAATCAAGAGACATTAATGATATATGTATAAATTTTAAAAAAATTAACGCAGTACTATTAGACAAAATTAATGAGGAAAGAGATGTTCTACAACAATATTTAAATATCGATAAAAAATATAATGTAAACCCTAAGGACTATAGAACAAAACAAAGCTCATTTTTCGGGGGGATTGGAAAATTACAACGAGCCCTATTTGGAGTTTTGACTGAGGAAGAGGGTGAAGAATACCAAAATAAAATTAGAATTTTGGAAGAAAAACAATTAAAAACACTTTTAATACAGAATATCAAATTAAAATTTTTGAAAGTTCTCTTGATTCAGTGACAACAATTTCATCAGATTTTACTAAAATCAAAAATAATTTGAATGGCTATACAAATAAAATAAATTTTGAAGTAAATAGTCAAAAGGAAGAATTAAAGATAGTAAATATAAAGGAATATATTATGTTATATAACTCAATATACAATGAGCTCATCAATCAATTTTCAAAAGAAACTTCAATTTTATTAAACACAGTAATAACAGCCCACAGAGGGCAGATAAATCCACAGATATTAAAACCAACTGAGTTATTAGATCAATTTAAAGACGTAAAAATAAATTTACCTTCAAATTTAAACATGCCAATTGAAATAAACATTAAAAATTACTTTGATTATATGAAAATTGTAGAGTTAAATATATTTTATCAGAATAATTTAATTATTTATTCAATAAATGTACCACTAATAGAAAATCTAAATTTTAATTTATATCGTATCATTAGCTTACCGGTAAACATCAATAAGAATAGGTTTATTTTTATACAATCTCCTGAAGAATATTTAGTCGTAGAAAATAATAAACAATACTATACATTTTTTTATCAAGATCAGGTGGACAAGTGTAAATATATTAGAATGAATACGATTTGCAGTGTAAGCATCCCGTTATCTAACGCAATTAAGCCGAATTGTGAATTCCAAATGTTTAAAAAGGGTAACATTATACCATCTAACTGTGAGGTTAAGACGATCAACATGGTCCACGATATTTGGTACCACTTAAAAAATAATAACCAATGATGGTTATATGCCACTCCCGAACCGATGGAAATAGTTATTAGTTGTGGAGAAGAAACGGAAAACACGATTATTAATCAAACAGGCCTATTGTCCCTAAAAACTAATTGCAAAGCATTTACAAAAAACACTCTCATAATTTCAAAATATAAAAACCAAAGTCATTTTTCAAAAGACTACTTACCTCCTTTCCATCTACCTAACTTTACCAAAAACTTAAATAAGATAATCATGAAACAAAATGTACCACACGATAACGTAGATATGATAGAAATACCCAGAAAATTCAATGACTTAAAACTTCATGCAAAATCACTTTCAGTTTTAAGAGATAATGCTAAAGAAAAAACAACAAATATTCACTCTACCGGAATTACAGCATTAATAATAATAACAATAGTGGTAATAACATATAAAATAATTAGATACGTAAAAAATAGGGGTAAAAAAACTAATAGCAAAACCAAGGATAAAGTCAATGTAGTATATCACGTGAATAAGAATAAAATACAAAAAGATAACAATATAACAGTTGAAGAAATTGTCGAGACTTAAATATATTACGTGATAATTGATAGACGAAAAATTATAGTAAAAATCAGTGCAACTTGGTACCGGTTTATAATTAACTAAATTATGTAATACTTAAATATTTATATATATATATTAATTTTTTTTTCTCTTTATAATGTTAACATAAAAGTCGAGTTTCAGATATAGCAGATGTCAAACACCAATATAGCTGGGTTAATCAACCTAAAAGAACCAACAATATTCAAATTATTTATGGATTAAGGTTATTGTATTAAATTATAATTTTTTTTTTTTATGTTCATTTTTGAGTACTATATTTTTATATCATCAGAAATGCTTATATTGTCGATTTTTGCTATTAAATGGGAATATTATTAAATTATAAAAAAAATAATAACAATAAAACATAATCATATTTATAATACGTAAAACCAACACTATTTGTATAAATAAAAAGTATAATTTGCCTCTGGCGGGGTAGAAATACTCGCAAGCAAATACTTATAATACACAAATAGTCTACACATGGTTAAAAAGAAATATGGTTCTAGAAAGTTTTGAAAAGCATCCAATTAAAATAAATTGTTAATGGTCATGATTGACAATATAAGAAAGTTAATTAAAGTTATAGAGATTAGAAATTACAAAACCAATTAAATTTGATAATGTATATTATATATGTAGATTAGGTTTATATGTATAAAAATGTAAAAAAAAAAAAACATGGAAAATCACGAAAAACTTCACCATGTTCAGTCATTTTTTTTTTAAATTTTTTTATGGGAGGGAGTAATGTAACAATTATTATAATATGTTACATGATACCTAAATATATATATATATGTACTACACGTCTACACACTTAACATTATGTACGATGAACTGCTGACCAATACAATAATATTAACACACACTCATAACTGTAAGACCTATGGTCAATACACACCATGTATGAAGTAAGGTAGTTCACTGTGTACCTTAGACCTCAACACTCAACAAACATCGAACTCCGTATAACTACGATACAGTCAGATAGTTGGATAGAATATAATTTATATAGCTTGTGAGTATTATTATTTGTAAGTGTTTAATCTATAATAAAACTTAATGATAACTGAAACGGAATCCTAGTTATTTAAATATATTTAAGATCCTGTTATATATATATATATATATATATATATATATATATATATATCTACCCCTGGTTACGGTAATTATATCTATAGAGTCCTACGACTCTCACTGGATATCTTATATTTAACTGGACGTTCCCCCGACCACGTTACAAGAACAAGGAAAAAAATATGAGGTGACTTTTTTCGAATATTTTGATACAGAGCATGGTAAAACAATAACTGTTGTATTAGATAATAAAATTAGAGTATTTTTACCAAATAGATATTTAGATAATGATGAAATGATAGATGAAAATATATCGTTATATAAAAATTCGAAAACAAAATTTAATTTTATTTATAAAGGAATGAAAAAATTAAACAAAGGAAAATCAATGCATTTGATTGATTTTGAATAAATTAGAAAAAAAAATATATAAACTTTTATAAATGGTATTTATAAAAGTAAAAAAAAATGGTTATATTCATTTACCACAACCAGAATTCGATGATAATAATAAATTTAAAATAGGTCTCGAATCAATGTATTTAAAAAGTTTAAATTTGATTAATATTGAATCAGATTGTAAAATAGAAATTGAACATAGAGAAATATATATAAAAAAAGGTATATATATAGCATTTCATATTTAAATAAATTAATTGAACCAGTATTTTTATCTTATAATAATAAAAAAATTCAAATTGAATCTCCTTGTTATTATAAATTAGATGAAAAATTTAAAAAAAATTTAGGATTTGAAAATACAGAATTTGATTTTTCATTAGTTGGTAATACTCTAATGTATTGTCCTACTTCTGAAGAAAAATATATAAATATAGATCAAGAATGTACAATTAGATTAGGTAGAAATGGTGAAATACCGAAGATTGAAATTCCAATAGGAATATACATAATAAATGAAATTGAAAATTTAATGAATTGTTATGATTTTCCTAAATTTGTGGCTGATTTTCCTAAAATAAATCTTGAATTAATTGATGATTTTTTAAATATTACAGCCTCAATCGGTCTAAGTTTTGATGAATATTTATCAAATTGTTTAGGTTTTGATTATATGGGATATTTAATCCCTATAAATAAGGTATGGCCTGGTTCATGGAAACTAGCTCCTGATATTGAATATAAAATAACAGGATCAAACAAACCAATTTTTTATACACAATGTTTTTTAAAAAATATAAACGGTGTTATATTTAGCCAAACAAAAAAATCTGATAAAATATATAAAACTGAAATTGAAGGTAACTATTCAATTGATCAATTGAATAGTTTATTACCTTCAAATATCAAATTACTAAATGATAATAATTTTATTAAATTAACTTCAAAAAATACTTGTTTGATAGACGAAAATTTAAAATTAAGTTTAGGGATTGATAATAATTTTTTATATAAACATGTAGGAGATTCTGAAAAATTAGATAATAATATAAATAAACAATTATTAGAAGTACATTGCAACATAATTGAAAAGTCTGTTTCATCTATTGATGAAAAAGTTATCGAAGAGGAACTTTTGTTTGTTTTTTATTATGATTCAAATAATCTTTTTATAAGATGTAATCCAATAATGTACAGACAAGTAAATGTAAGAACAATTCAAAAGATAAATATATATATATATTCTTGATCAAAATGGTGATATTGTTAATTTTGGTGATGATTTTATTGTTTATCTTCATCTAATTGAAGAAAAAACAAAACAAAATAAATATTAAAATTATTTTTCAATAGAAATATTTCTATCGACTTTTCCATCTCCTTTAATAACTTTCCCACTTATTGATCTTGTAATAATTCTTTTTAACAAAGCATCATCATCTGTATTTCTCGTAAAACTTATTTCCATATTAACATTGAAAACAGGATATGGATGGTCTTTAAAGATTCCTAAAGCTAGTTGTGATAAGTAACCATAAGCCTCAAAATAACCACCACCATGAAAATTGGTTACAAATCCTGAGTTTATAGTTGGTCCGTTTTTATCAACAGAATAACTAATAACACCTTTAATTTTACTAATTCTTCCCATATTTTCAATTTCATCTATTCTGACACTATTTATTTTAACTTCACCTTCCGTAAAAAGATTTGCAACAAAATTATCATTTAGTTGTATATTTGAATTTTCGGGATATTCTTTTCCATCTTTTTGCAAATATCTACCACAAATATGAAACTTTGAATTTTGAAGTAGCAGAAAATCATTCATATTATCTATTCTAAAAGTTGTATTTTTATTAGGCATATTAAGTTGATCTTTAGTCACAGGTCCAAAAGTTTTATATTGAACACTTTCAATATCATTATCGTATTTTTTAAAAATAGTACTCAACATTATTTATAATAGGAAAAAAAATTTTTTTTTACTATAAAATGGATTATCTTAAAATAAAACCAACTAAAATAGGTAAAGAGAAAATAAAAACTTTATTTCATTTTCCTTTGCGTGGGGCGTGTTGTGGTCCATCAGGAAGTGGTAAATCTGAATTGATTAAGTGTATCGTATTATGAAGTTTTATATGTTTTTACAAAAAGTCTCGATCAACCATGTTATAAAGAACTAATAGAAGTATTTAAAGGTGATATTGATATTGACATTGAAGCTCATTTCTCTGATACAGATATAATATCTATAGATGAATGTAAACGTAATAATACAATTATTATTGATGATTGGCCACTTAAAGATCTAATTGAAGTTTATGAGATGTTTAGAAGATCAAGACCAAAAAATATTTCAGTTATTTATTTAACACAATGTTACACTACTGCAAATTTATAAAATATAAGAAATAATTTATCTATTTTATTTCTTTTTAAATCAACTCATTATACTAAAAAAATTTGGGAGGATTTTTTATGTAATACTATTTCTTTTAATGATTTTAAATCTTTATGTGCAAGTTGTTGGAAAAATAAATATGGTTTTATAACAATCGATCTAATCAATAATCGTTTCTACTATAAACTTGAAAAATTAATAAATTTGGAAAATTAATATTTTTTTATATAATAAATGAATGTTAATCAATCAAGAAAGCATTTAAATGATATTATAAAAAAAAAAAATTAAAAAAGTTGTATTTGCAGAACCACCAACAGAACTATCAGAAACACAAAACATTTTTAAGAAAGAAACCCATTTAGAAAACAAAACAGAAAAAATAAAGCAATTAATTCGTGTTAAACAAAATTTAGAAAATAGATTTAAAAAATTAGAATTAGAACATTCTGAAAAAAAGTTAAATGTTATAGAAAAATATGAAGATGAAGATGAAATTAAGATAAAAAAAATAAATAAAAAACAACCAGCAGAGGTACATAAAATAATTAATCTTAAAAAAAATTTACAAAATAACTATAGAAAAACAGTTTTAAACGATAAATATAAATCAGAAGAAAAAGTAAAACATTATGAACCAATATTAAAAGCCTTATCAAATGTTGAATCATCTGTTAATGATGTTAAAGAGGTTGCTATTAAAACTGATAATGATATTAAAAAAATGATAATACCTACTCCTTATAAACCTACTTATACAACTCCTTATAAACCTCGTAATCCAGAATTATTACGACTAACAGAAGATCAAGATATTATGCAAACACCTAAAAGTTCTCCACGAATAACAACAAATGAATCTCCTATGCCTATGACTAAAAATATAATAATATTAGGTGAAAATGCGCAAAAATATTTACCAATTTTACCAAATGAAGCTAAAGGTGGTAATCCGTTTGGAATATATCATATTAGTAAAACTGATGAATTCATGATCGGAAAATACCCTATAATATTTGATGTTGATGATATAATTTGAAATGGAAAAAAACATATACTAACCCCAGGTATGTGGAGATTATTAACTCATACAGATGTTACAAGACCAGAATATTATACAAAAGAAGATTTTGAAAATTATGAAAAAATATTAATTGAAACAGATTCAATATACCAAAATAATGATATTAACACAGGAAAACCTAAATCAAGTGTAAGTGCTAAATATAATGAAATGATTAAACCTATTTGGGAAAAAATTAAACTAACAACAACAAATAAAACTAAAGAAAATAAACCAAAAACATCAAAAAAAGATAAATCACCAACACTGAAAGAATCACAAAGTTTACCCAAAGGAGAAGGTTTAATAAAATATACGAATAATCCTATTGAATTTATTTATATCGATAATGTAATAAAAATAATTGACAGACTATATTTTATATTAGCTGAAGAAATGGCAGGAAATTATGGTTTTCATAATGAAAAACTTGGTATTGTTCATTTGTTTAAACGAAACATGGAAACACTGATTGATACTCCCAAAAAAGGTGTTGAATATTTACTACAATCTTTGTTAAATTTTTCCAAAAGAAACAACAAATAAGTTAGAATATAATATTAAACAATTAATTGACAGACTACATGTTATATCATCTGCAGAAAGATCGGGAAAAAACACTTATCATGATGAAAAACTGGAAATTCTTAATTTTTGTATTAAAAAAATAGAAAATATAATTGATATTCCCGTTAAAGGTGTAGAATATTTAATGTCGTATATTTCACATTTACCAAAGGATATTATAAAAGGTTCAGGGTTTTTTAATGATTTTTTAAATTGTTCAAAATTACCTCCGATACATTGGCCTGGATATAATTATCTAGGACCATTTACAAATTTAGATGAAAATATTCCCCCGATTAACAAGTTAGACGAATATGCAAGAGAACATGATTATTTTTATAAAGATCATAAAGATACTAAAACAAGACATATTGCTGATAAAAATTTACAACAAAAATCAATGGAAAGATTTTATGCTTCTGATAGTTCTATGAATGAAAAACTTGCTGCTTTGACAACTGCAAATGTAATGAAAACAAAAAGATATTTAGGAATGAATTTAATATTTGAATAAAATTTAATATTTTGTATAATAAAATGCATTTTAAATTAACTGAAAACCATAAAAAAAAGTTGGCTGAAGCTCATAAAAAAAATTCTAATGCAACAATTCATATTGCTAGTGATAAAATATATAAAGGAGAAAATAAATATTATTTAGATCAAAATCAAATAGATAAATTAAAAAATGCCAAGAAAAAAAATTCTGGAGTAAGGTTGGAGATTACACCGAAGCAAATTAAAGGTGGATTTTTACCATTAATTTTACCTTTTCTAGAAGCTGCAGCAGTAGCTACTCCAGCTTTAATTGTATTGTATGATAGTTATAAAGATAGTAAACATAAGAAAAAAATAGAAGAGGAAATAATTCGACACAATAAAGAAATGGAAAAAAATAAAGGTTCTGGATTGAAGACAAATAAAAAAAAAAAATCGAAAAAATGATTAATTTCGATATATCAACATTTAGAAAAAAACATTAAAAATTATCCAGGTTGTTATACAACTTTTTGGAGTAAAGTAAAAAATATAAATATCGAACCGTTAAGTAATTTTGATATAATAAAATTTGGAAATAATATAAACAATTTTAGAGGTTGTTTCATGATAAATGAATTACCTGAAAAACCTTGGTTAAATGAATGTGGGATATTTAATTTAAATAATTCTACTCAAAACGGTTCTCATTGGGTTGCACGGAAAAAAATAAAAAATTATAAAATATATTTTGATTCATTTTCGAGTACTCCTCCTCCTGAAATTTTAAATTATTTAGGTGATGATAATCTGTGGTATAACAATGACAAGTTTCAAAACTATAATGATCCTCCTATATGTGGACATTTATGTTTAGAATTTATTGACAATTATAAAAAATTTATTTAAATATAATATATTAAGATATTTTTTATAGAAATATTTCTATTAAAAAATTACGATTATTTAGTTATATTCTAAGCAATTTGTGATCGGAATCTGTACCTCCGATTCAAAGACAACATATTTTAATATTTCCTAAATCTTGAACAACACAAATATCATGAAGATATTTGAAAAAAAAAAAGTACCTGTTGTAATTATTAAATCATTAGCTAACTTACAAATTTCGAGCCATGTTGGTGATTCTAGTATTTTAGAAGCATAAGGCTTTCCATTTCCAGAAATATTGTGTCCATGATCGACAAATATAATATTTCCTTTAATAGGAATTGCATTTAGATTATATTTCATGATTTTAAAATTTTTATTATTAGTAATATAGTATTCATATTTACAAAACTTAACAAATATTTTATTATTTAATATTGATTTTTCTATTTTATTTTGCATTTCATTTTCTTGTAATTTATTAAAATCTTTGATAGTTGTATCCATTGTTTTATTATACATTTCAATTCCTTTAACTAAGGTATTCAATTTCTTTTTAATACATTTTTGCATTTCACTTTTAATTATTAATATCATAAGTTTTGTAAAAAAATAAAAAATATTTTAATAATTATTGCAATTCAATTTTTAATTATTAATATTATAAGTTTTGCGAAAAATATTTTAATAATTATTGCAATTCAATTTTTAATTATTAATATTATAAGTTTTGCGAAAAATATTTTAATAATTATTGCATTTCAATTGTCTGATCTTTTTGCACATTGTTTTCTTTGTGATCTTTTACTGATGGATTTAAGGACTGTTCCAGGAATGGTACATCTATACTACTTACACTATATATACAATGACAAAATTAATTACTTTAACCATCTGTAATAGTAAAATAGCCTAATAGTAAAATTAATTACTTCTGTAGCGATGAGCTATATTTGCGAGGATTCTCGAATGTTCTATATCTATACCGTGGCAGGGTGTTCAAATGTTCGGGAGTGCTCCCGAACGCATGGCTCATTGCATGTTATATATTTTATTATTATAGCACCCCGTAGCCGCCGAATACTAGTCTTTGTCGTCTACGTCTACCTGTCCGACCAATCGACACCTCGTACGCGATTGACGTTACATTATGTTATTTTCTTATAATTATTTTTACTTTGTCAATAAAGTTAGTTACTAAATTTATGTGAGTGTTCTCTATCATTTCTCATTAAAATCATCACTTAAATAACACAAAGTGTCTAATTGATACACGGCATTCTGTCTAATACTTTGTTAGTTATTAATTTTTAGCTGGTTTTAGTAAGTTAAACATTTAATTTTGTGACAAAGTTGGTCACAAAATATTATCGCGTTTTTAAATGACAAAAAATGAACTTACCATTGTTTCCTTGTATAAGTCCTGCTTCAAACATTATCTCTATAACAGAAGATTATATCATAGAAAACATCGAATATTTATGTTTAATGTATATATATATAATTATTCTGAACGTCTGTTGTTATAATATACACTTCACTTAGATAGCTGGACCGATTTCGACAAAATCTTTTGGGTAGGTTTGAGTGGGTATCAGGATGGATTGGATTCACAATTGATTATTGAATAAGTTGGAATTTTGTGTTTATTAATGTTTTCTATTGGTAAGATACTATGATAATATTATAACAAGCAGAAAATATTTGAATACTCGAATATAATATAGTAATAGGCATACAAATAATAATCATATTGAGAGTTCTACACTGTGTAGGTAAATTATACTTTCATACTTAATAAAAAGTTAAACAAATCATACATAAAATTAAAAACTAAATAAAACAAGAACAATAGCATGTAGCCAGAGCCGTCCCGTGGGGAGGGGGGGGTAGCTAGGGGGCAAAATTTTTTTATAATATTTTAAACTTTACATAAGTAAAATATATGAGAAACATTATTGTTTTACAATTATTTTAGACCATTACAAATTGTTATATTGGACCAAATTATAAAATTATATCGTGTAAATAAAATACGAGTATTACAAAGCTCAAATATTTCAATAGATCAGGCTTCAAAAATTATAAATTAATTAAATGTTTCTTTTCAAGAAATGCGTGATAGTGGAAATTAAAATTAAAGATATTAGTATTTGTGATAAAGTTGGAATAAAATCTAAATTAAAAATTAAAAGGAAAATAAAATTTAAAGTTATGAGCAGAGAAAAATCATCGGGTGAAGATATTTCTGCAGATCAATTTTTAACATTGGAATACTACAAAGTTCTTGATAATATTATTGCTCAAATGAAATGTAGGTTTGAACAATGATCAAATATTGTTTATGATTTTCAATTCCTTGATGGTCATTCGCTATATATAACACCAGTTGAAACATTGAAAAAAAGTGTATCTGATTTAGCTATCAAATACAACGAAGATATTGGACCAGGAAATAATTAACGAAATCGAATTTTTTACATATTGAGTAAAAGCAATTCTACCAGAGTGAGCATAAAATAACGAAGAACATCGATTTTGTAGACGCGTTTGAAGAACATTTTTGGCACTGGAAAATTATTAGAACCCACCCTCTGTATTATAATATATAATATTATACATAAAAAAAAATATTACTCGTGTGTTTAAGGCAATATGTGGTATAACCCCCCCCCCCATCCCCTTCACATTCAATACAATTTTAAAAATTAAAAATTTGTATACAGACATTTAAATTTTATTAAAATGAAATTTGCTCAAAACTTATAACACGTTGTTACAACAATTTAATATAAAGGTTCTTTATTGAGTAATGCACTTTTAGATTCTGAGCGGAGCGATGAATGCATTGATTTTACAATGATGTGTGTGTGTGTTTTTTTTTGTGTCTGTGTACACGATAAGTTGTCGAAATAATGCTTCGATTTTCAAATTCAGTAGCTTTCCCTGTTGGAAAGTGAATCTAGTTGGTGAATTGAAGAATTTCAAATTTTGAAATTCTCGGTAGTTTTCAATAGCACTGGGAAAAATTAAAAAAAGTTAGTAAAGTTAGGGTAAACGGTTATTTTTACACAAAATCAATTTTTGAGTAAATCAATTTTAGATATTGGTATAACTCTAAAACAAATTACTACAAACACATGAAATTTTCACTAAATGTTTATACTGGAATTTTCTATACTTGATAAAAGTTCACAATATTTCAAATCTTTTATTTATTTATAGGCATTTGAAATTTTCGATTTTTTCTGTTTTGGTAAAAAAAGCTTCAGAATTCAATACAAGACCTAATATATTGCGACAATGACAACTAAAAAATATTAAAAATACAGTCACCATTTTTTTAATAAACATTTAAAGTTCGAATTTTGGCAAAATACGTAAAAAACACGAAAATTTCTTAAGAAACTCATAAAAATGTATGTTTTTAAATTTAAGATTTGAAAATTTAATGCAAGATTCCTCAGTTGGAAAATATTAAAAATACATAGGCATGTTTTTCTTTTCTATAACTATTTAAAGATCAAATGTTGACAACATTTATTAATTGAAAATGTACAAATTATTTGGTTGTGAAAAATTTATGAAACGTTAAACTTTTATTTAAGGATTGAAAATTAAAAACAAAGTTCCATGTAAGTCGTTAATTCTGTGCCAAAAAAAAATTTAAAACTAGTTTTTTTTTTAGTTATTTTAAGTTCAAATTTGGATGAAATTACCTATTAAATAACCAAAAATAACAATTTTAGCTGTACTATTGTAATTTAAAAATATTATTCGAGGGTTCTTTAAATTATTATATAAACCTACTATGAATGACTGAGTGAGTCGTGTTCATAATGATTCTGATTGATTAATTTGGAATTTATTTTATAGAAACCTACATTTCTTTTTCTTTTTTTTTTTTTTGAAATTATAGCAATATAATAAATACAGTATAAAACTATAAAATATCATAGACTGACAAACCGTCTCCGCTCAGATTTTGCTAAGATTTTGCTTCAATTAAGTCCAGGAAAATTAAGTTTTAAACTAATATAGGCTATTTGATACGTTAGTAAATGTAATATGTATAATATAATATTATAATTTGTGATTTGTATTATTTTTTAATTATTTAATACGGTATAAATTAATAAATTATAATTAACTATTTTGTTTAATAATTACTATTACAATCAGCTTTAGTTTTTTGTCAAATCAATGTTCAAAATACGTTGTAAAAAAAAAATTAATTAAATAGGAATGGAATGCATTATTATTAATGATAATTAATATAGGGGTCAAATATTTTAATTTCACCCTGGGCTCCAAATCTTAACGACACGGCTCTGTATGTCGTGACCAAAAAGTGCACGGATGTAGGTTAATAAATACGGCTTACTAAGATTATGCACTCGCAAATGTCGTCACCGTCTTTCAAATACATAATATACCAAAATGTAAATCCAACAGTTTCAAACTTTTGTTATTTTTTATGCGAGATATGAGTGTGTAAAATTTTAATATTTGTAAAAGTTAATAAATCACATAAACATTGAAATATCGTAAAAAAACAACAAGATAATACAGATAATGCATTACGATTTAGTAAATTAGTAACTAAAATTTACACAAATTAAAATTTTCATGCAGTAGATAAGTGATCATGTTGAGCAAAACTCAATTTATTTATATGAACAATATAAATATTGTTAATTAAAATCAAATTACTTACTAAGGCATTCGGTTGATCGTTCATATTCTATATAATTGCAGAGTTAGTAAGACATGTGTTTGATTATTGTTAAACGGTTAAAAAGGTATTTAAAAAAAAATATGAGAGTATGTAAGAGAACGTCACAACCACTGACAAAGTACCAAAAACGTACATATGTAAAATAAACCTAATGCCTATGTCCAGAAAAAAATTAATTTATAATTAACATTGCTATTAATTAGAAAAATCATAATAGCGTTAAAATACTCTAAAAATATAAATAAGAAATTTGTCGTAATGCGCAATAAAAATTAAAAATACTAACGTTGTTGTCGAGTAAATGCAATTATATTTTCAATCATATAAAACATAAAACATATAACCGACATACTAATATATTTAGCCATGATTTAAACGATAAACTAATAATTATAACAACGTTGAATAAGTTAAAAATATAAATGATAGAATAGTATTAAAAGTTTTTCAGCAACGGTATTTAAAAGGCCGTTATGCAAATACGAGGCAAAATACACTTGCGTGTATCCAGTGCAACTGAGTAAACCATTTGAGGAAATAGAGGTAGGTTGGGTAAACTAGACAATGTTTTGTTGTGTACATAATACGTATAGTCTGTGGTGTAAAAATCCAACAACAATTATTTTCCGAACTAAAACTTATAATACAATTCATTACCAGCTACATATCAAAATTATTATAATGTGCATTTAGCAATTTGAACAATACTAACGGGTCGACACCCCGTAATAATTTAGTTTTGAGGTTTATAGGTAATCAATTGGTTTATTTCTATCAATAATATTATAATTTAGGTACCCCTGCTACTTTATAGGAATAAAAAATGTATGCCTAAAAAGGCTCTACAATGTACTCTTTCCTTTAAAAAAAAAATTTTTTAAAAAAACTGATAAGTAATTACAGAGATTACCCTATACAAAGATTTTTATTTTAAATTAATAATTTTTGCTATCTCGGTAAACGGGCACTTATTACACCGATTAGGAAATCTATTGTCATTTGCGGACAGTAGTTGGTGGTATTTTTTTAAAAAAAAAAACGATTACCTAGTTTGAACACATGTTACAATATATTGTTTGAAGATTTTCAAGATCGGCATCATTACTGTTCGTTTATGCGTGAGACTCGAGTATTCACTCGTAAATGATGTGTCAATTTTGGTATCAATATCATTATGATATAACAATATATAAGGGAATAATTTCGGTAATGATGAAAAACGGTCCACCTACCATTGATAAAATTAGATTCTGTAGTTATTACGATGCCATAAGTCAAATTATTTAACAATTGATGTAAATAATACTATGGTATGTTATTTTAAGTCTAGGGATGGTCCGATATTAGAGCTGATACAGTGATACCACATATCGGTAATATCGGTTTTATATCGGTTTCAAAAAAGTCTTACATACTCTCATATTTTTTTTTAAATACCTTTTTAACCGTTTAACAATAATCAAACACATGTCTTGAGCAAATTTCATTTTAATAAAATTTAAATGTCTGTATACAAATTTTTAATTTTTAAAATTGTATTGAATGTGAAGGGGATGGGGGGGGGTTATACCACATATTGCCTTAAACACACGAGTAATATTTTTTTTTATGTATAATATTATATATTATAATACAGAGGGTGGGTTCTAATAATTTTCCAGTGCCAAAAATGTTCTTCAAACGCGTCTACAAAATCGATGTTCTTCGTTATTTTATGCTCACTCTGGTAGAATTGCTTTTACTCAATATGTAAAAAATTCGATTTCGTTAATTATTTCCTGGTCCAATATATCTTCGTTGTATTTGATAGCTAAATCAGATACACTTTTTTTCAATGTTTCAACTGGTGTTATATATAGCGAATGACCATCAAGGAATTGAAAATCATAAACAATATTTGATCATTGTTCAAACCTACATTTCATTTGAGCAATAATATTATCAAGAACTTTGTAGTATTCCAATGTTAAAAATTGATCTGCAGAAATATCTTCACCCGATGATTTTTCTCTGCTCATAACTTTAAATTTTATTTTCCTTTTAATTTTTAATTTAGATTTTATTCCAACTTTATCACAAATACTAATATCTTTAATTTTAATTTCCACTATCACGCATTTCTTGAAAAGAAACATTTAATTAATTTATAATTTTTGAAGCCTGATCTATTGAAATATTTGAGCTTTGTAATACTCGTATTTTATAAATTACAATTTTATTTTTATGAATTCTTTTATTCTTCAAATTTGCTTATACCGGTTTTCTTCGCTCAATAATCAGCAAATATCTGTTTAAAAATAAAATATATATAGATTTGTGAAAGTTAGAAGTTTTAAAGTGTTTTTAGAATTAAATAAGCAATAAATTCTCTATTTTTTATTTCATTGCCATCTTGATCAGAGATAAATAATTTAATATATTTAAAATCTATTACATTTAGAGGAATATATTTAATATCATTAGCTATATATTGTCCTTCGACATCACATTTTATTACAGATAAGATATCATCATCTCTATGTAGATATTGTTCAATTTTATGGTTAGAAATAGATTTTTCAATTATGTCACAATGTATTTCCAAAATATTTATCAAGTATACTATCCGACCCAATATGATTATAGACATAATATTTATCATCAAATCCTAAACTAAGCCTTAGATTTTCATCCAATAAATAATAATCTTTAGATGTAATTGTTATATAGTTATTTGTTTGTTGGATTTTTATATTAGATGGTAGTAATTTATTTAATTGATCAATACTGTAATTTTTCTTTTCTATTACAGTTTTGATATCTTTTGTTTCAATAATCCCATTTATATCTTTTAAGAATCTTTGTGTGTAAAATGTTGGAGTTATTAATCCTACTACTGTGTAAGCAATATCAACACCTTTAGGCCATGTTTTATTTATAGGAATCATCTGTTTTTTAAAGTATCCAATGTAATCAAAGCCTAAACAATTTGATAAATATTCTTCAAAACATAGACCGATTGAGGCTGTAATATTTATAAAACCTTCAATTAATTCAAGACTTATTTTAGGAAAATCAGCCACAAATTTAGCTCGGAATGAATTAAATACATTTTCAATTTCACTTAATGAATGAATGTACACCTATAAATATTGTACCTAACGGGATTTGACCATTTCGACTAAATCTAAATTCACATCGTTTCTCTATATTTATATATTTTTCATCTGAAGTAGGATAGTAAATCATTCTTTTGTTACTTGTCTTTATAAAATTTAGATCTTTAAAACCCAGATATTTTTTTAAGTTTTCATCTAGATTATAGTAACATGGGGCTTCAATTTTAACCTTTTTATCAACAAAAGATATAACTAAGGGACTGATTAATTTATTTAGTTGCTCTTTAGTATATTATTGATATTAATTATGTTATTGATAATTGTAATTTGGCAATCTTTTTCAATTTTAATTAAATTATCAGAACTGGGAAATGAGAAAGCATAAAGTCCAATAGACATTTTTTGTTTTTCATTATGTATATAATGTTCTAAATGAATAGAACCATTTATGATTTTAATTAATTTCATATATTAGCGAAAAAATGTTAATAAGTTATTCAAATTCTATCAAATCGATTGATTTCCCATTGTCAAGAACTTTTTTTCCTTTATATATGATATACATTTCACCATTATATCTATCTATATCTTGTTCAGAGATAGTTTTAACAAATTTAAGGTAATATAAGTATATGTTTATTATTTAATAAAACAGAAACTCTTTCTCCGTATTTTGTAGTTATTTTTTTAAAGGATGTTATTCTATTTTTTTCATTGATATTTAGATCAGATAATTGTATATATTTGTATGTGAAATATTCTGTATTTAATTCTTTTAGTAAATTATCTGCAATATTATCTGGAATATCAGCTTCAAACTCTAAATGATGGTATGTATTTCCATTATCAAACATTTTTTCATATCTGTAATAAATGTAAAATGTATTCCACTGAAAATCATTCATTTCATATAGATTGTTAGAGCAATAAGAACAAATTGTAATTTTTAATTATATTTAAGCAGCCAGATTTTTATATTGGGAGAATATGGAAAGATTTTTTGAGTAATGATCTAGCTTTTGATAAATTTAAATCTTTATGTTCAACTTGCTGGAAAAATAAGTTTGGGTTTATATCTATTGATTTAACAGGTATACACATTTATAACAAATTTAGCAACGCAAACGTAAACCCAAACGTAGATATTAACGCAAACGCAAACCCAAACGTAGATATTAACACAAACATTAACGCAAACGCAAACGGTTATTAAAATTTTTTCATATTAAATGGATATAAAGGATATGAGAAATATTTTTTTACAAGGAATGAAAAGGGTAGAAAAAGATAGAAAAAGAGGAGGTTCTGTAATGAAAAAAATGAAAAAAGTTTCAATTAGGGAAATAGACAGAATAATTGAACTTAAAAATAAGCTGAAGAAGGATTATAAAAATGCGGCTTTAAGAAACATATATGCTGAAGAAGAAAAGGAAAAATCTTTTGGACCAGTAACAAATGAATTAAAAAATATTGTAAATGCAGTTAATGAAGTTAAAGAAATAAATATTAAAACTGACGAAGATATGAAAAAAATTATGGTTCCATATAAACGACCAGAAATATTAAGGCTGGCAGATGGTTCAAATACTCCAATTAAATCACCTCTAGAAATAAGGTCACCAATTAAAAAAAATATGCCCCAAAGAATATAATAACTTTAGGTCCAAATACAACCAAATATTTACCTCGAATTAATGATTCAGTTTTTGGATTATATTATAATACTCATAATAAACAATATATGATTGGAAAAGATGTAGTAGAATTTAATTGTGATAATTTAATTATAAATGGAAAAACATATGAAGGAGCAACAGGATTATTTAATTCATTATGTTATTCTGTGTATGCAACCCCTAATTATTATACAGAAATATATTTCGACAATAATTATAAAGATATATTAATTTAGACTGATTCAATGTATCAAAATAATGATGAAAAAACTTGGCTTGTTAAATCAAGTAAAGGAGAAAAATATTTGAAAATGATTAAACCTATTAGGCATAGTTTACCTGAAAATGTAGCCAAAAAGGAAAAAAAGAGATTACCAAAAAAAGATGAAGAAAAAGAAAGAGATGGTTTAAAAAAGTATTCAGAAGATCGTATTGAGTATAAATATATACATAATTTAAATGAATTATTAAATTTTATTGCTAGTGAAGAAAAAGCAGGCCATAATAATTTTCATAATGAAAAAATTAGTATTGTGCATTTTTTTACTTCTGAATTAGAAAGAATAGTTAATACCCCACAAGGAATTGAGTATTTAATATCTTATGTAACAAGTTTGCTTGAAAAAATTGTAGAAGGATCAGGTCTTATGAATAATCTTTTAAACAGTAAATTTATGCTAGAAATACATTGGCATGTATCTTGGTCCTTTTACTGATTTAGAAAAAAAATAAAAAAACCAGTAAATAAACTAGATATGGCAGCTGCTATGTACTGACGTCCCGCTAAAACATATAAAACCGCATATACACGTAAATATACTTAAGTGTCCTTGGGGCGTACGATTTCGCCAACCAGTTATGTTAGTGTAGGACCTCAATAGCTGTGTCGAAGGCCGAACTCCTAGACTTCTCGGAAATTCGGCATCGTCAAAGTTTAATTCTACGAGATGTTAAATATGAAACCCGAGATAAAATCATAGTGTCAGCATCGTTAAATTTAATTAACGAAACGCTAAATATGAAATCATAGTTTAAACGGGCACACCTAAAGAGAGGAATAATGTCATCTGGTTATTGAGATTACGTATCGCGAATAACCGGGATGTGGACCGACCAGTCGCACGAGCGTGGGAAGCTGCGATATCATAAAATTACACACGTACGCTTTTGCACGACTCGACCATGGACACATACTTATCTTATCGATAGGAGAGGAAACGCAGGGATTAGGACTATATGGACTATATAGGAGAGCCCCGATTAGACCCAATTCAGACGTGAGCCACCAGAGTCAGTGCAAGCACCTTCACGCCAGACACCAGTCCAAATTAATTATTCGGACTTAGAATATTTTCAACTAAATCATTTGTGCAGTAAAAAGTGTTTTATTTACATAGTAATCAAATAAATAAATAATAACTAATCATAAATCAAATTGTTATACTTATTACACTCAATCCATCTACCTCAACACCATGTGTTTGTCCTCCTGTATGCTGGGACGCTACACAGCAATGGAACATGATTATTTTTATAAAAAACATAAAGATATTAAAACAAGACATATTGGAGATAAAATTTTGGAAAATAAAGCATGGGATAGATTTTTAGATTCAGATGCATCTATAGGTGAAAAAACAGCTGTTTTTGTCACCACAAATGCAATGAAAGCAAAGAGATATTTTGGTATGGGATTTATTTAATTTTTTAATACATTTTAATTCTTATTAAATGAATTTAGATTTGAATGATTCTAAAATAAAAAAGCATTAAAAGCTTATGAAAATAAGATTGATGTAGTTATTCAATTAAAACATACACGGATTGGAAATGGTAAAAATATATTTAATTTAACTGATAAACAAAAAAATAAACTAATTAATGCTAAAAATAATAAAAAAGGTGTGAGATTAAAAATGACAAAATCTCAATTTGTAAATAAGGATAAAGTAGGTGGGTTTTTGTTCCACGACATTTGATCCGGTAAATAATATCCGGCGACAAATGATCCGCGTCATTAGATCCGGTGCAAAAATATCCTGTACACAAATTAACCGGGTTAAAAATGTCCGGTGTTTATATTATGATAAATAAATAATATAAAATCAAAACTATTGAGTCAAAAAATAATTATAATAAAAATATAAATGTAATTGTTTTTCTATGACAAATAATAATTATATGAAATCAAAATTATTGACAGTCAAAAAAAATATAATATTACAATAAAAATAAAAATAAATTGTTTTTCAATGATAAATAAATAATATAAAATCAAAACTATTGGGTCAAAAAATAATTATAATAAAAATATAAATGTAACTGTTTTTCTATGACAAATAATAATTATATGAAATCAAAATTATTGACAGTCAAAAAATATATAATATTATAATATAAATATAAATTCAAGTATAATAATTGTTAGGTTAATATGATAAATATGTATAATTTATGATTAAAAATTTAAGTTATGAGCAATACCTTTTAAATAATTTAATATATCTCCTCTTTGGTAATTTAATACAACAGTTTCTATTCGCTGGTCCAAATCTTTATATTTTTTTCTTTTTGATGCATGGCTTTCTCCTAAGTTATTTTTTTCTATTTTAGCTTCTACCAAGTTTTGTACTGTTTTAATAAAATTAATAAATTTCCATATTGTTGTATGATGAACCCCTATGGAAGAATTAAATGCATTATGCCACCCCTCTACTGCATTATTTGTTCTTGGTCGTTTCATTAAAACATTTTCATATACATTCCATATATTTGAAGGAAAATATTCCTTCTTCTTTTCCTCCGTACAGGACGTCCAATCCAAGTGTCTTCGAAGTCGTTCAGGATGCGCTGGAAAAGAGATTCGTTTTCTATGTAGTATTCTGACTCTATAAGTTCTTCAAATGCATATACTACATCGTGTACAGGTACGAACGCCAAAGCACACAACTGTTTTACTTGAAGAGCAAATGTTAAGTTTTCAGAATACATTTTTTGTAATCCTAACGATTGTATTTTACGCCAAACACACTGACAAAAGTGAAAAAAACATCCATTAATTTTTGCATTAGGAAAAATGTCTTGGAATGCTGAAATAAACGCTTGCTCAAAATCAATTTGTATTGACTTTGGATCAAGATCGGGCTTAAATTTCAATAATTGATTTAATACTTCTGTATAATGTATTTTTTGTTCTATCAGTCATTAAAACGTAAACTAATGGTAATACAGATTCGTTTTTATGAAAATGTATAGTATACAACTGTAAAAAAATAGATGGGACCGATTTAAAGGTTCCATCGCCAAACCAATTATCGGATTTTTGAAGCTCAATCAAATTACTTTGAGTCGAAAATATTAGAATTCTGTTTTCATTATTTTCATTGTCATAAGTTAGAAATAATTCATTTTTCTTAGAATATTTAAATAAATCAGGAATGATCAAATCGTTTACGTGGCTAGGATTAATTGGTGGATTTTCTTTTATTACTCGTGTTCTCTGAATTATTCTAGATAACGCTTTAGTTGTAGGTAATTGTCCTATTACCGGAACAGGTACATCTACGAGATTTTCGCTGATAATACTTCTTGTGTTTTTTTGTTCATTTGCAGCTGTTTCTTTCATAGAATTAACCACCTTTTTAGCTTCGACTTGAGCAATATTTGGTGAATGACAATGATCCGTTTCTTTTATTAACTCCCTTGAATTTTTTTTTAAATTTATATATATTACAATAATATAGGTATAATATAATAATATATAAAAATTGTATAAAAATATACAAATCCTGGCTCTAGTTATACAAATTATTATTAATTGCATTTTATTTAGTAATTATTATTAGTAAAATATTAAAATAATAATATAATAAAAAAACAAGTTTTTTTTACATATTTTTGGTTAGGTAATCTAAAACTATGACTTGTATAGTGTTATCGAAACTTTTCTATTTTTAGTCGGGTATTTAACGTGTATTATTGACTATTGTACTTTTTTTTAAATTTTAATTGCATTTAATTAAAAATAATTTAATACCTGATTCACTGTCTGTTGTAGTATGACATCGGCCTTTACAAGAAAATTGTTTGTAGTCCGTGCAACGCCACACAATTTTTTCATCGTATTTTTGATGTATATTATGTAAATAACCATGTACCTAATAATAAAAGTTTTTTGCCTTTTTGACTCTTAACAAATGTGAGTGGCATATTTAATTTTATTAAAAGTAAAACTTTAGTCAATAAACGTTTGATAAAACCTTACAGGTTTTAATGTGCTGTATACAACACGAAAACCAGAAAACTGATTATCGCCGGTTATTATTGTCACGGGATATTTTTGATGCCGGTTATTTTGTCGCCGGGTTATTATCTACCGGATCATTTGTCGCCGGATATTATTTATCGGATCAAATGACGTGTCACGGTGGGTTTTTACCTCTTATTATAGCAGGTATAGGAGCCCTTAGTGCATTAGCCGGAGGTGCTAGTGCTATTGCAAATACCATTATCGATGCAAAAGATAAGAATTAAAACGAGATGAAACAGAAAGACATGATAAAGCAATGGAAGAGAATGTTAAAAATATTAAGACTTTACAAATTGGTTCAGGACTAAAAAAAAAGAAAAAATAAAACCATTAACTAATTATGATATTATTGAAGTAGGAAAAAATATAAAAAAATGTAGAGGTTGTTTTATGAAAGATGAGTTACCTGCAGTGCCTTGGAAAAATGAATGTGGAATATTAAACTTAAATAATTCTAATCAATCTGGTTCACATTGGGTGGCGTGGTTAAAAAATTATAAGAAAAAGGTATATTTTGACTCTTGTGGAGATTCAATTCTAATTAAAGAAATTGTAAATTATTTAGGAAAAGATAATTTATATTACAACACTGAACAATTGCAAAATTATAATGATCAATCTATATGTGGTCATTTATGTTTAGATTTTATTCGGAATTATAAACTATATATATATGTATATACTAATACATTTTTTTCTTATAAATGGAAAATATATTTGCTAATTATGACCATGCTAATATCCATGAACAAGATAAGGTGTATTGGCCTTGTACGGCCATTGTGAGCTGTACTTCTGTCAAAAAGCCCAGTAACTATCGTTATCAGCCAAGCATCCCAATATTCGACTGGTTGATTTAAGGACTTTAGTGCAGCAACATGTGTGCACACGGTAGAGTGGAGCCTTTGTAACGAATTAGGCACTGAATCATCGACAGGTGAGCAATCCAAAATCGAACGTATGTGTGACTGAATCACGAGACCTTTGTTGTCATAACGTTGTATAAGCCGTTTAATAACAACGTCGTAATTCACATCGCTAATTGGAATAGACTGAACTAGATCCAATGCTGTACCTCGTAAGCAAGATCTCAAATGGAAAAACTTTTGCGCCGGAGTATAGCCATCTTCGTTATGAACCATTGCTTTGAAAATATCAAAAAACGAAAACCAGTCTTGAATGTTTCCATTAAAGCTGGGCAAAGGTATGGGTGTTAACTGCATACGTTGAGCATGATGTCCAGTCAAAAATGTAGAGTTATGGGTTGACGTGTTGTGTGACTTTTCTAGATTAATTAATTCCTGTATTTTGGATCTAATGGAGAAATAATCTTGCTCAAAGTTTGATCTGTCCTCTTCAGCCTGAACATCTTCGTCAACACTGAGCAACTCTATTTGTGATTGAATGTCATCAAACTTCCGGTTGATCAGGGGCAACTCTTCTTGCCGAAATTCTAATAATGATACAGCTTGCTCCCTAGGATCAAATTTGCTGACAAACGTTTTTATGCGGGTCAGTGAAGCCTTTACCACTCCCCGTTTTCTTTTCATATCGGCTAACACCTTTAGATCGCTTTCGTCAAGTACCATATTTATAGACAAAAAAAGAAAATCAAAATCACGATATAATAATATATATAGTGCTTATCACGGATTTAGAAAGAATAATACTCACAACACTACTAGGTTTCTGATTGAATTTATTTTATAATTGACACTGTATTACACATTTACTCGTACGTATTTGCATTCAATAATAATAATAGCAACTAACACGAGAGGTGATTGACCTTGTTCTTGAATACTATAATATAATAATATCAAGACCGATATTTAGAATAAGTGATTAATGGTTCTCAATAATAATATTTATAACATTCAACGAGCTGAGCAGGTCTGAATAATTACCAATAACAATAATTACGCGATTATGAGTAAAATGTGTGATAGCAATGAACATCACGTCGAGGTCACCAAAATGTACGGGTCGGCAGCATATAAAAATAATACGCGAACGCCGAACACCTAAAAGTTGCCACTAACACCTAGATCTTGAATATACGAGGAATAGCTGGGTGTGTAGTGGTGCAATAGCTCGAACAGCAGTGGTCGGGATCGCCGGGCAAATACTGTCGAGCTACGTAATGTGTGTTGTGTGTTATGTGTATTTGTCTCTAAGCGTGTATATGTGTAGGTGTGTAATGTGTGTTTACAAATAAATAATAATAATAAAAAAATGGTAACACGGTTTAGGTAGTATGAGTTGCTGAATAATACACAATTTAATAAAACACAATATAATATAAATAAAATCACATCAACACAAATAATAATATAATAATCAATAAATCGAAGCCCTTATGGCCGAACAAGGTAAATAATATTAAGATATAATAGGTATATCTTAGCCCTTTTGGCTCAACAAAATATAATAATATAAGAAGCTGCTATTTGAGCTATTAGCTCGTATAAAACGAACAAGTATAAAAATGTAAGTTTTACTTGACCCTTATGGCACAACAAAATAATATGAAAATTAGTCCTTCTGGCTCAACAAAATATAATAATATAAAAGATTGTGTATATGAAAATAATGCGTGGCCCTTATGACCAAACAAATACGACAAATATACTAAATATAATATATATATAGCCCTTATGGCAGAAATAAATATAATAATAATAACACAAAATAATGTACGGCCCTTATGACTCAACAAATACTAATAATAAATAGATGGCCCTTTTGGCCTAACAACTAAATAATATGTATTATAGCATAAATAATAATATAAATAAAACTCACAGGTTGTCGGTGCACTGCTGGCCAGCCGCTGCCTAGCTACATAAATAATAATATAAAAATAAAAACACGCAAAAGGTGTTAACACACAAAGGTAATAAAATTGGCGATTCACGCCAGCACAGAGGTATAATAATTTAATTTATATAACAACAGAATAAGTAGGCCCTTCTGGCGCCAATGATTATAGTAAAAAACACAATTTTCCCTATTTAGAGAGGAAATATAATATAACAATATTTTGGCATACGCCGTGTTAACGCGACTACGTACGGCACGAGAGAATATAATAATAATTGTAATAAATTTATATAATAAAAAAATAATATTATATTATATGAGTTAATATTAACACGCGCGTTGGTCTTTACTCACGAACGTACGGTGGAAGACAGATTCACGGCGGCCGTGTTAAATATTCACGTAGCCGGCGCGGCGGCGGCGAGCGATAACATTTAATCTACATATTACATAATTGAATAATTCACACGGGACACAAATAAAATATACGTAAATACAACAATAATATGACAAAACAGGTGATTGTGTGTGTGTGTGTGTGTGTGTGTGGTCGTTGGTACTATGGCGCGTTGTCGCGGCGGCGACAGGCCTATATCTATATCTAATCTGAATTCTGAAAATTAGATAACAACTTTTAATATAAAGGAAGAAAATAGTTTTTTAAATATTAAAAAAGCAAAATATCAGATTTTTGGCCGTGTTTTACAAGAAGATGGTTGTAATTATCCATCAGGTTCAAAAATATTGTTAGTTGATAATTTTGTTTCATTTTTGTTTGAATGGATTTGTGTTAAAAAACATAGTAAAGAAATAGATAGAATTGATAATGTTGGAAGATGTAATTTAATTAAAGGTACAGTTAGTTATTCTGCAAATATTAGTGGTCCCACAATAAATAGTGGATTTCAGTCAAAATTTAATAAAGGTGGTTATTTTAGTGCTGTTGGCAAATTGTCTAATTTATGTTTAGAATTTTTTAAAGATATAAGTAGTATAAATATGTATGTTCTGGAGCACCTCCCCCTTAAATTTTACATGTAAAAGGATAGACACCTCAGTATAGGCAATTCGAAGTACATGCACCTCCCAAACGTGTATTAATTACTCAATATAGGCAATACGCAACACATATTAACCTAAATGAATCACGACCGCCGCCCGATCGCGTACGTGCGCGATCTACATTTTACCACTTCCCCATAAAATACATTACCTCCCCTATTATGCCCCTTTAAAAAAAAAAAATATTTAATATTCTGACGTACATTTGTATATACTAAATCGGTCACTTGACCGACATATTTTTTTCCCATACCGATCAAATATATGACCACCCCTTCATATACACATACACGCATACGCGCAACTCTCACACACACACACACACACACACACACACACACACACACATACACATATATTTTACAATAAACATCTCGCTAAAGCATACGTTATACACCCGAATGTATCACACACACACACACACTCACCTACACACACAAACACATACACACACACACACGTTTCCAGTATTCCAAATAATACACAACCACCTACCCAGCCGCCCAGACCTTTGTTCATTCAATTACACACACATTGAACTCTTACACATTAGTCTTATATAATATAAACATTAAAACATTCCAATCCAATAGACTACCAACCTATATTATATTTTCACCCCCGCTACCCATCCTCACGCCTTATAATATAACAATATTGTACGACTACAACACGCCTGTACTAGCCTGTACAGACATGTCCGAGTATTGTCAATGAATTTCAGCCAGAAAGTAGTGCATAGAGCAATATGAAATCAGTCAGTGTACTACCGTCCAAGTGTCACATCGTGTTATGTTTCAGATTTCTTAAGTGTTTTTAAAGTGTATACAGATATTCAGTGGCGTAGCCAGGGGGGGTTTTGGGTGTTATAACCCTCCCCCTCAGATGTATTTATATCAAAAATATAATGTTTATAATATAGGAATACAATCATTTGGTCGTGGTAAAATGTATTCTGTTATTAAACCCCCCCCCCCCCCTAAAAAAAATCCTGGCTACGCCACTGCAGATATTATAAAAATTAAATTATTGTCATTCTACGTCTTTATTGAACACCGTATTTCATTTTTCTACTACTAGTTCTGATATTAGCGCATGCGTTAACTCGCTTAGATTAAACTATTTCACACTTTTTATTTAAAGCATAATATATTTTTCTTTAATTCATTATCCATCTATTCGTTGAAGGGTAAAGTCTTGTTTCGCGAGTTAATCTACTGTTCTTTAGTTTTCATTAAGCGTAATCATGTTTGTGTGTAGTATATGTGATAAAACCTTTACTAGGAACAGTAGTCTACACAGACATACCAAGTTACACGATGTATCCAATAAGATTTCATGCAGTATATGCTCGGAAATATTCACGCGAAAAGATAACCTCATCAGACATAGCAAGGATAAACATCGTAAGTATTTTTTTAAACTATAAACAGATTTATTAGATACACTATAAGTATAATCAAGACTGCGTATATTATCATGTTTAATTATTACATTAAAACATATTAATACGTTATAGTAATAAATAATATAGGTGTTAAACAAAATGTAGTTTATTCGATGAATTATTTAATCAAGTACCTATCTAATTAATAATAATACTATTTTCAGGTTCAAATATTGTAATTCAACAACAACCAACCATAACCAAGCGAGAAATTCAAGATTTTTTTAAACCAGCTGAACACATTTACGATTACGATGGTAGATATCTTATTCATATATTAATTTACCTTCTATGATATAATATATATCTTCATATATCTTTCAAATATATTTTAAATAATCTGATAATATTTCCGATAAACATAATTAAAGTAATAAATAGTTATTACTATTATCATTACGAACGCCAGCGTATATATCTTACTGTTACTATATTATTTCATGCTACACAAAATAACGTTGTGTATTATTACTATAACTGAGAGCTCTATATCATATTTGTTTTTTTTTTTTACTTTTACACCTATAATATATAATATATATATATATTGCAGATACATGTATATAATACTAGAGCTTGTTACCTACATCCTTTTATTAATGTTTATTTTTAAAAATCGTACCTATTTTCTATATGATAAACACATCACTAACATTTTTTTTAAAATTCTTAATTCTTGTTCAGGTACTTTTACTAAAAACGTTTATATTTATAACAACTATTTACCTCTTCACATATCTTTTATATATTATTAAAAACTTTTATAGATTTTCAATCTGTAATACACACTTCTATAATGTTTAGTAATACATTACTATTTTTTTTTCAGTTCAATCTCGCAATGGTCATAAGCGCCCTTATCATACGGAAAATTCTAGCGATGCAGCAAATGCTAAAAAGACACGCATGAGCATTGTCAAGGCACGAGGATTCATTAAGACAGGCACATCGTTATCGAATAAAATCAATTGGTATTACGTGAAAAATACAGATAATTTTTAGAATCAATAAAAAAAGACTTAATAGAACTACTCAAATCACTTTCGGTAACACATCCAATCAAATATAATTTAAAATTGGAAGCAACATATAACCGTCCGAACGTTGAAAATTCAGAAGAAAATCGAGCATTTAAGACCTCAGCCAAGGAAATTTTCATGAATACAGATATCGAAGGTAAAATTAATCAAGATTTTGTCAATCTTTTGCTTGAAGAAGAAATTTATACTTCTAAAGGAAGTGGATTTACGTTACAATCAATAGATGGTTAGACTGTTAGGAGTATATAGTTATTCGCCTATGGGTGGTTCGTCTTATATTACACTTCCAGATGACATAAAAAATAAAAAAGCAATTATCAACCCCCAAAACTCAGACCAACAGTGTTTTAAGTTGG
Source organism: Diuraphis noxia (assembly GCF_037042655.1). Taxonomy (NCBI): domain Eukaryota; kingdom Metazoa; phylum Arthropoda; class Insecta; order Hemiptera; family Aphididae; genus Diuraphis; species Diuraphis noxia. The sequence goes on along the minus strand of NW_028301713.1, from coordinate 6,377,614 downwards.
CAATCCTAGCAAGACATGTTTCGGGTAATGCCAAAAATCAAGTGGCTGATTATACATCGCTCGAGGACAAATATAACTTTTGTGGTTTAAAATTCCCAACACCTGTGAAGGAAATAAAAACATTTGAAAAAAATAATCCGAAAGTATCAGTCAACGTTTTTGGATTAAAAAAAGAAAAGAATAAAAAACATATTATTTACCCACTTAAAGTTGTGGATGAAGAAAAAAATGACCATTTTGATCTATTGCTAATTACCAACGGAGATAAAAGTCACTACACATTCATCTCAAATTTTTCTCGTCTTATTAGAGCACAAAAAACATCACACACCGAAAATGTTGTATTTTGCAAACGTTGCTTCACCAGTTTTGACAATATACATACAAAATATAAATTAAAAGGTCAGGCAGGGCTTGAACAACATAAGTTGATATGTGGAGCACACAAACCAATTCTACCCAAGATGCCTGATCCCGGTACATTGTTAGAATTCGATGGGTGGAGTAACACTCAAAGACATCCGTTCGCGATATATGCTGATTTCGAGGCCCTTCTTGTATCCATCAGATCATTCAGCCATAAAATACGAACAATCAAATCCAAAAAAATATGCTTCAACCGACAAGATGATAAGCGGATAGCACATACCGATAGAATACATACCTACGCTCATGGACATTTTAAATTCGATTGTTAATTGTTTAAAAAAATATATATATATTCACATAATTATAATTATATTTAATTGTATAAATGTTTAAATTATTTTTTTTATTTAGTGTAATATCTCTGTAAATATTAACTAGTTTATTATTTTGTAAAACATCTTTGTAGATTTTATTTTGTAAAATATCTCAATAAATATTAAATTGTTTTTGTAATAAAGTCTCTTACCATATTTAAAATCTTTTTTTTTTGTTATTTTTTTTATTATTGATATACTGTTGTCTTTCCTCACATGTATAATTTTTTACTTTTGAACTCTAAATTAATATACACTGTAAAGGTACATGTATGCTAGAACAGTAAAAATATACGGTTAAGTGTCATGGTATCATTATAATGTTAAATGTATATGGTAAATTAACTTACCATGGAATGCTGAGATGTGTTTTGCTCTATCATATTGGTCAAGAATAGAACATTGATTTTTTTTATATAAAGTATGAGTTCACTATTTTGTTCATGCTCAACCATATCCTATATCATTTATACGATTTTCCATCAATGTAACATAGAAACTCATATATTTGTGTCAAATTGTACTATCATTAAATACGTGAAGACATTTGTGCTGAAAATATATCCATTCGATGATATAATACATTAATGTGTATATATTATGTTCTAAAGGGTTTATCCCGTGTATTTGGTAATAAATAAATAAATAAATATTAAAGCATATGATAGGATGGTGAATAGTGATAATCTTACACTCTGCAATTTCTATATGAAACTGATTATCAGTTTCTATGTTACATTGATGGAAAATCGTATAAATGATATAGGATATGGTTGAGCATGAACAAAATAGTGAACTCATACTTTATATAAAAAAAATCAATGTTCTATTCTTGACCAATATGATAGAGCAAAACACATCTCAGCATTCCATGGTAAGTTAATTTACCATATACATTTAACATTATAATGATACCATGACACTTAACCGTATATTTTTACTGTTCTAGCATACATGTACCTTTACAGTGTATATTAATTTAGAGTTCAAAAGTAAAAAATTATACATGTGAGGAAAGACAACAGTATATCAATAATAAAAAAAATAACAAAAAAAAAAGATTTTAAATATGGTAAGAGACTTTATTACAAAAACAATTTAATATTTATTGAGATATTTTACAAAATAAAATCTACAAAGATGTTTTACAAAATAATAAACTAGTTAATATTTACAGAGATATTACACTAAATAAAAAAAATAATTTAAACATTTATACAATTAAATATAATTATAATTATGTGAATATATATATATTTTTTTAAACAATTAACAATCGAATTTAAAATGTCCATGAGCGTAGGTATGTATTCTATCGGTATGTGCTATCCGCTTATCATCTTGTCGGTTGAAGCATATTTTTTTGGATTTGATTGTTCGTATTTTATGGCTGAATGATCTGATGGATACAAGAAGGGCCTCGAAATCAGCATATATCGCGAACGGATGTCTTTGAGTGTTACTCCACCCATCGAATTCTAACAATGTACCGGGATCAGGCATCTTGGGTAGAATTGGTTTGTGTGCTCCACATATCAACTTATGTTGTTCAAGCCCTGCCTGACCTTTTAATTTATATTTTGTATGTATATTGTCAAAACTGGTGAAGCAACGTTTGCAAAATACAACATTTTCGGTGTGTGATGTTTTTTGTGCTCTAATAAGACGAGAAAAATTTGAGATGAATGTGTAGTGACTTTTATCTCCGTTGGTAATTAGCAATAGATCAAAATGGTCATTTTTTTCTTCATCCACAACTTTAAGTGGGTAAATAATATGTTTTTTATTCTTTTCTTTTTTTAATCCAAAAACGTTGACTGATACTTTCGGATTATTTTTTTCAAATGTTTTTATTTCCTTCACAGGTGTTGGGAATTTTAAACCACAAAAGTTATATTTGTCCTCGAGCGATGTATAATCAGCCACTTGATTTTTGGCATTACCCGAAACATGTCTTGCTAGGATTGCCAACTTAAAACACTGTTGGTCTGAGTTTTGGGGGTTGATAATTGCTTTTTTATTTTTTATGTCATCTGGAAGTGTAATATAAGACGAACCACCCATAGGCGAATAACTATATACTCCTAACAGTCTAACCATCTATTGATTGTAACGTAAATCCACTTCCTTTAGAAGTATAAATTTCTTCTTCAAGCAAAAGATTGACAAAATCTTGATTAATTTTACCTTCGATATCTGTATTCATGAAAATTTCCTTGGCTGAGGTCTTAAATGCTCGATTTTCTTCTGAATTTTCAACGTTCGGACGGTTATATGTTGCTTCCAATTTTAAATTATATTTGATTGGATGTGTTACCGAAAGTGATTTGAGTAGTTCTATTAAGTCTTTTTTTATTGATTCTAAAAATTATCTGTATTTTTCACGTAATACCAATTGATTTTATTCGATAACGATGTGCCTGTCTTAATGAATCCTCGTGCCTTGACAATGCTCATGCGTGTCTTTTTAGCATTTGCTGCATCGCTAGAATTTTCCGTATGATAAGGGCGCTTATGACCATTGCGAGATTGAACTGAAAAAAAAATAGTAATGTATTACTAAACATTATAGAAGTGTGTATTACAGATTGAAAATCTATAAAAGTTTTTAATAATATATAAAAGATATGTGAAGAGGTAAATAGTTGTTATAAATATAAACGTTTTTAGTAAAAGTACCTGAACAAGAATTAAGAATTTTAAAAAAAATGTTAGTGATGTGTTTATCATATAGAAAATAGGTACGATTTTTAAAAATAAACATTAATAAAAGGATGTAGGTAACAAGCTCTAGTATTATATACATGTATCTGCAATATATATATATATTATATATTATAGGTGTAAAAGTAAAAAAAAAAAACAAATATGATATAGAGCTCTCAGTTATAGTAATAATACACAACGTTATTTTGTGTAGCATGAAATAATATAGTAACAGTAAGATATATACGCTGGCGTTCGTAATGATAATAGTAATAACTATTTATTACTTTAATTATGTTTATCGGAAATATTATCAGATTATTTAAAATATATTTGAAAGATATATGAAGATATATATTATATCATAGAAGGTAAATTAATATATGAATAAGATATCTACCATCGTAATCGTAAATGTGTTCAGCTGGTTTAAAAAAATCTTGAATTTCTCGCTTGGTTATGGTTGGTTGTTGTTGAATTACAATATTTGAACCTGAAAATAGTATTATTATTAATTAGATAGGTACTTGATTAAATAATTCATCGAATAAACTACATTTTGTTTAACACCTATATTATTTATTACTATAACGTATTAATATGTTTTAATGTAATAATTAAACATGATAATATACGCAGTCTTGATTATACTTATAGTGTATCTAATAAATCTGTTTATAGTTTAAAAAAATACTTACGATGTTTATCCTTGCTATGTCTGATGAGGTTATCTTTTCGCGTGAATATTTCCGAGCATATACTGCATGAAATCTTATTGGATACATCGTGTAACTTGGTATGTCTGTGTAGACTACTGTTCCTAGTAAAGGTTTTATCACATATACTACACACAAACATGATTACGCTTAATGAAAACTAAAGAACAGTAGATTAACTCGCGAAACAAGACTTTACCCTTCAACGAATAGATGGATAATGAATTAAAGAAAAATATATTATGCTTTAAATAAAAAGTGTGAAATAGTTTAATCTAAGCGAGTTAACGCATGCGCTAATATCAGAACTAGTAGTAGAAAAATGAAATACGGTGTTCAATAAAGACGTAGAATGACAATAATTTAATTTTTATAATATCTGCAGTGGCGTAGCCAGGATTTTTTTTAGGGGGGGGGGGGGGGGGTTTAATAACAGAATACATTTTACCACGACCAAATGATTGTATTCCTATATTATAAACATTATATTTTTGATATAAATACATCTGAGGGGGAGGGTTATAACACCCAAAACCCCCCCTGGCTACGCCACTGAATATCTGTATACACTTTAAAAACACTTAAGAAATCTGAAACATAACACGATGTGACACTTGGACGGTAGTACACTGACTGATTTCATATTGCTCTATGCACTACTTTCTGGCTGAAATTCATTGACAATACTCGGACATGTCTGTACAGGCTAGTACAGGCGTGTTGTAGTCGTACAATATTGTTATATTATAAGGCGTGAGGATGGGTAGCGGGGGTGAAAATATAATATAGGTTGGTAGTCTATTGGATTGGAATGTTTTAATGTTTATATTATATAAGACTAATGTGTAAGAGTTCAATGTGTGTGTAATTGAATGAACAAAGGTCTGGGCGGCTGGGTAGGTGGTTGTGTATTATTTGGAATACTGGAAACGTGTGTGTGTGTGTATGTGTTTGTGTGTGTAGGTGAGTGTGTGTGTGTGTGTGATACATTCGGGTGTATAACGTATGCTTTAGCGAGATGTTTATTGTAAAATATATGTGTATGTGTGTGTGTGTGTGTGTGTGTGTGTGTGTGTGTGTGTGTGTGTGTGTGTGTGTGTGTGTGTGTGTGTGTGTGTGTGTGTGTGTGTGTGTGTGTATGTGTATATGAAGGGGTGGTCATATATTTGATCGGTAAGGGAAAAAAATATGTCGGTCAAGTGACCGATTTAGTATATACAAATGTATGTCAGAATATTAAATATTTTTTTTTAAAAGGGGCATAATAGGGGAGGTAATGTATTTTATGGGGAAGTGGTAAAATGTAGATCGCGCACGTACGCGATCGGGCGGCGGTCGTGATTCATTTAGGTTAATATGTGTTGCGTATTGCCTATATTGAGTAATTAATACACGTTTGGGAGGTGCATGTACTTCGAATTGCCTATACTGAGGTGTCTATCCTTTTACATGTAAAATTTAAGGGGGAGGTGCTCCAGAACATACATATTTATACTACTGATATAGAATAGGTATCCAGTATATAAAGGGGATTTTGAAATAAGTTTTTTAAGACGTTCTGACAATGATGCTTTATTTAGAGATAAAAATGAAAAAGGTGATCTAGCTGGTGTTGGAAAAATTGTTATTGATGAATTACTTATTAGAATACCAATTGTGACTTATGATGATTTGAATAAAACAAAGTTGATAAATGAACTAACTTTACTGTCTAAAAGAAACGAATATATGTTTATATTCAAATCATGGCAATGTATTGAAGAAAGAAATATTAGTGGTAAAACACTAACCAAAGACATAACATATATGTACAGAAATATGAATAATCCTTTGTTTGCTATCATAGCTTTCCAAACAGATAAGCTAGATAATCAATTAAGAGATCCAATACAGTTTGATAATTGTAATTTAAAAAATATTTGGCTTGATATTGAAAGTATTAGATATCCGGAAGAACTATTGAATTTAGATTTTAAAAAAAGAAAAATTTAATATTGCTTATGATATGTTGATGGATTATAAGCACGTTTATAATAGATTACACCGAGATTTGTCTTTAATGTATATAACTCCACAACAAATTAAAGATACCAGACCATTTTTTGTAATTAATATGAGTAGGCAGCCATCACAGATTTCTGGATCTAAAACAAGTATTGTCTTACATGCAGGGTCTCTCTCGGGAATAATATCAACATGAAAACGATGAAAATTCACGAGAAACGTTAAATTTTTAAAATTATTTCAATGGACAACCATCGTAGAATACTAGACTATACGTTAACATATTTAGAAGTTTAGGTATCATGGATATTTTAAAATGATATGTACGTGGAAATGCATATCACGTGAACCGTTCATAGTGTACAATCTTTTGAAGCAGCATTGAAAAATAGTTGAAATCCACATATTGTGGTTACTGGTTTGAATTCGTAAAAAAGATTTTTAGAAATGTCGTACGCTCATAAAATTATACCATGTAATTCGTAAATCGTATTAAAAATATATACCACATTGTTTTTTTTTTTTTAATAATATTTAAATGAAATTATTGTTAAACGTATGAAACACAGGCACGTGTATATCACTATTAAAACTGTATCAATTCTGATAATGTTCCATCCCTATAGTTAAAATAACATACCATAGTATTCTTTACATCGATTGTTAAATAAATTGACTAATGGCATCGTAATAACTATAGAATCTAATTATATCAACTGTAGACCGCCATTTTTCATCAATACCGAAGTTATTCCTTTATATATTGGTATATCATAATTAGAGCTCGGACTTTATTCTTTTTCATATTTTTTTCGAGTCTTTGCAGTCAGACGGGGGTTCGAAATCTTTACGAATCATGAAACAAGTGTAATAATGGCAAAAGTTTTTTTTACATATCTGAGAATATTTCAAGATAAAAGAATAATTCGTATAATAAAGAATATAAGAGAATATATCATTTAATTTGTAGAGATGTTCGATATTTTTGGTTGCAGTGACATAAATAATATAAATTATATTATGTCCGATAATAGTGATAATGATATGATATTGATAAAATACTATATATTTATATACGATTGTTATACCCTACGTAATAATGTGCTGCAATCAACTGTAGTATATAAAAATATGATAACTGATCTGCAATATGCTCCTGTGACTTCAGTTGAGGTCGAACGTTCTTTTAGTACCTACATATAAAAACATTTTGACCGACCGTCGCACAAGTATGACACCAGAGCACATGGAACAAAATAAAGTTATCAACTGTTTCCAAAAATTGTAATAGTTAAAAATTTAAAATAAATATTAAATATTATTATTGATAATTTAATCGAACTTTTCTTAACATGAAGTATTTTTTATTGTGTACCTATTTTATATGGTATTTATTTCAGTTTCTTTTATTATTTACGTAATTTTGTTGCATATTGAGAATAAAATAATAAAAAAGAATATTTTTGGCATATTTTATTATGATTTTTAAAGAATATTGGAAGAATATTTTAAACTTTTTCAGAAAATATTAGCATCTTATTTTGGCTATTTTTAAAGAATATAAGTCCTGCAGGCTCTAATATTATGATTATAATGATTGATAACAAAAATGACACATCAATTACGAGTAAATACTCGAATCTAACGCATAAACGAACAGCAATGATGCTGATCTTAATAACCCGCAAACAATATACATATTATAACATTTAGCCACTATAGTCGTGTATAATCGTATGCAGTAAGGAAAATAAAATATAATAACAAGCCGTCGTCGTTGAACCGGAACAATCAAGGCTCCGTTCAGAACTTAAAATGTAAATGGTCTTCATTTAATTTTCCAATTGATTGTGATGCATTTTAGTTTTACATAGTTTTTTCTGTGGTTGTCGATACAATCAAGTACAACAATTTTCTAAATCGGACATATATATCTGCAATACGAATCGAATTTTGAATTTTACGTGTGTGTTGATAATTGTAATCTGAATGGTTTTTGTGGAGTTGTAATAGTTTAATACTCTATTCACTCTATATATTTGCTGATAGTCCCTCATTGCGCAACAATAGAACAAAATAATTATAATTTTATAATCACGTGAACTGCAGACTATAAAAAACATGTAATCGCTTTGTTTTATCACCTTCACACAAATCAACACTGTTTTATAAATACAACACAAAAAAATTGTAGTTTAAAATCTGAGCGGATCCATGATTTTATCGATTTTAAATAATGTGTGTATTTTCTGTGTTTGTAGTCGATAAGTAGTCAACAAAATGATATTCTATTAGGTATCAATCCAAATTAGCATTTCTGGTAGAAAAGTGGTCCTTTTTGGTGCATCGAGGGTGTCAAACAATAATATAAGTGTTTATTTTATTGTTTTTTTCTGTGGTTGTCCACACAGTCAAGTACAAACATTTTCTAAATCGGACAAATATATCTGCCATACGAATCGTGTCGGAGCCCACATAACATCACTGATTATCTATATGGTTGGGTTGGGTTGCTTATTGCTAATAATTATTTTGACAATCTATAACATTAGTGCCTGGATACTTTTTATGATCGTTTTCTATTGATGTGTAATAGTATTTAAAAATGATTTCAATACAATACTTTCGTGATTCGGATTTTTAAATTTAATATTTTTTTAAATCGTACATTAGGTACAATACATGAAAAAACAGCAAACCGTAGCAAAGCCACGAATACACCTAAACAAATACGTTATTCGTTATTTTATCTAACAATTCGATATTCTAGCATTATAACTCATGTGAAAACCATATGTGAATATATAATCAAAGCGGTTACGTTGGGAGTAATAATTTAAAATTTTAAAATTTTCGTGTTTCAAATATTCTCGATATTGCCGTATGATATCGTCTATGTAAACCACAAGCACATTAAGTTCGGCGATATTGGTTCCATAGTTAATGACGAATATAAATATTATGTGTATATTACAACAATAATTATTAAAAACAATAAAATATGAAATAAAAAATTCATTGTTTTTGGATAACGTGTTAACACTAGGGATGGGCCGATACCAATTTTTACAGGTATCTGACACTCCGATATAATACCCATCCCCAATAATATATGGAAATATTAAAGCTAAATTTTCGGTAGAAAAGCTTAAACGCCTTAAACCGATATCATCATCCGTTATATTTTGATAAAAGTATAAAACTTAACCGTATGCGGCCCTCAGAACTTTTTGTTGCAGCCCTCCAAATATAATTCATGGTATTTAAAATTTTAATTTTGTAGCTTAAATTATTATAAAATATATAAATAATATTTAATCAATGCGAGATAAGCTATGATCGAAAACGTAATCTAATCTTATGTAATGTATATATCGTCGATTACGACAAATACGTATTGGTTATGGCCTTATTGGCTTAGAGCAGTTTGTTTCGAAACATTCCTACGTGAAGTTTAAATTTCAACTGTTTTATAATAACCTATCAATCTATATCAATCTATATCAACCTATCAAAGTTTTGCTAAAAAAATGATTACTGCTTTTGGTAGCACATATATTTGTGAACAGACATTCTCAATACTTAAATTCCGAAATAATAAATATTGTTCACGGTTAAGCGATGAACACTTGAATGCTGTTTTAAGGATATCAACATCCAATTTAAAAGCGGATATAAATGAATTGGCGGGAAAAATTCAACCTCAAAAATCACACTTGTAACTTAATATTTGTATACTAAATTGCATTCAAGAATTAATTAATAATTATTTTTAAACTTTTAAATTGTCTCTACTAATGTATTTAATTAAAAATTAGTTAATAAGCACAACTGAAATGTTAAATTCATAATATGTTTGTTGCTATCTGTAAATATATTAGTATTATTTGTTAAAATTATATTTTTTAATATTTTAATTTTGTATGCGGCCCTCCATTAAAAACTGAAACAAATTATGGCCCGTGTAGGTAAAAAGGTTGCCGACCCCTGCCCTATAACACCAAAAATATTACCTAGAAAAGTGAAAAAGTTGATGATTTATGGTAAATGGTAATAAATGATTTTTTAATGTTGATAGCCTAATCTGTGCATTTGTAAATTGTGATAAATCATATACATTTCGTAAAGTTTTTTTTTTTTTTGGTATCGATACATATATCGGTTTCGAAAAAAATCGATACCGATAAAACCGATATCACCGATATTGGCCGATATATCTGGTATCAGTTATAATATCGGCCCATCCCTAGATTTAAAATAACATACCATAGTATTATTTACATCGATTGTTAAATAACTTGACTTATGGCATCGTAATAACTATAGAATCTAACTATATCAACGGTTAGCGGACCGTTTTTCATCATTACCGAAATTATTCCTTTGTATATGGGTATATAATAATGATTGATAACAAAATTAACACATCAGTTTCGAGTAAATACTCGAGTCTAACGCATAAACGAACAGCAATGATGCTGATCTTGATAACCCGCAAACAATATACATATTATAACTTTTAGCCACTATAGTCGTGTATAATCGTATGCAGTAAGGAAAATAAAATATAATAACAAGCCGTCGTCGTTGAACCGGAACAATCAAGGCTCCGTTCAGAACTTAAAATGTAAATGGTCTTCATTTAATTTTCCAATTGATTGTGATGCATTTTAATTTTACATAGTTTTTTCTGTGGTTGTCGATACAATCAAGTACAACAATTTTCTAAATCGGACATATATATCTGCAATACGAATCGAATTTTGAATTTTACGTGTGTGTTGATAATTGTAATCTGAATGGTTTTTGTGGAGTTGTAATAGTTTAATACTCTATTCACTCCATATATTTGCTGATAGTCCCTCATTGCGCAACAATAGAACAAAATAATTATAATTTTATAATCACGTGAACTGCAGACTATAAAAAACATGTAATCGCTTTGTTTTATCACCTTCACACAAATCAACACTGTTTTATAAATACAACACAGAAAAATTGTAGTTTAAAATCTGAGCGGATCCATGATTTTATCGATTTTAAATAATGTGTGTATTTTCTGTGTTTGTAGTCGATAAGTAGTCAACAAAATGATATTCTATTAGGTATCAATCCAAATTAGCATTTCTGGTAGAAAAGTGGTCCTTTTTGGTGCATCGAGGGTGTCAAACAATAATATAAGTGTTTATTTTATTGTTTTTTTCTGTGGTTGTCCACACAGTCAAGTACAAACATTTTCTAAATCGGACAAATATAATATCTGCCATACGAATCGTGTCGGAGCCCACATAACATCACTGATTATCTATATGGTTGGGTTGGGTTGCTTATTGCTAATAATTATTTTGACAATCTATAACATTAGTGCCTGGATACTTTTTATGATCGTTTTCTATTGATGTGTAATAGTATTTAAAAATGATTTCAATACAATACTTTCGTGATTCGGATTTTTAAATTTAATATTTTTTTAAATCGTACATTAGGTACAATACATGAAAAAACAGCAAACCGTAGCAAAGCCACGAATACACCTAAACAAATACGTTATTCGTTATTTTATCTAACAATTCGATATTCTAGCATTATAACTCATGTGAAAACCATATGTGAATATATAATCAAAGCGGTTACGTTGGGAGTAATAATTTAAAATTTTAAAATTTTCGTGTTTCAAATATTCTCGATATTGCCGTATGATATCGTCTATGTAAACCACAAGCACATTAAGTTCGGCGATATTGGTTCCATAGTTAATGACGAATATAAATATTATGTGTATATTACAACAATAATTATTATTAAAAACAATAAAATATGAAATAAAAAATTCATTGTTTTTGGATAACGTGTTAACACTAGGGATGGGCCGATACCAATTTTTACAGATATCTGACACTCCGATATAATACCCATCCCCAATAATATATGGAAATATTAAAGCTAAATTTTCGGTAGAAAAGCTTAAACGCCTTAAACCGATACCATCATCCGTTATATTTTGATAAAAGTATAAATCTTAACCGTATGCGGCCCTCAGAACTTTTTGTTGCAGCCCTCCAAATATAATTCATGGTATTTAAAATTTTAATTTTGTAGCTTAAATTATTATAAAATATATAAATAATATTTAATCAATGCGAGATAAGCTATGATCGAAAACGTAATCTAATCTTATGTAATGTATATATCGTCGATTACGACAAATACGTATTGGTTATGGCCTTATTGGCTTAGAGCAGTTTGTTTCGAAACATTCCTACGTGAAGTTTAAATTTCAACTGTTTTATAATAACCTATCAATCTATATCAATCTATATCAACCTATCAAAGTTTTGCTAAAAAAATGATTACTGCTTTTGGTAGCACATATATTTGTGAACAGACATTCTCAATACTTAAATTCCGAAATAATAAATATTGTTCACGGTTAAGCGATGAACACTTGAATGCTGTTTTAAGGATATCAACATCCAATTTAAAAGCGGATATAAATGAATTGGCGGGAAAAATTCAACCTCAAAAATCACACTTGTAACTTAATATTTGTATACTAAATTGCATTCAAGAATTAATTAATAATTATTTTTAAACTTTTAAATTGTCTCTACTAATGTATTTAATTAAAAATTAGTTAATAAGCACAACTGAAATGTTAAATTCATAATATGTTTGTTGCTATCTGTAAATATATTAGTATTATTTGTTAAAATTATATTTTTTAATATTTTAATTTTGTATGCGGCCCTCCATTAAAAACTGAAACAAATTATGGCCCGTGTAGGTAAAAAGGTTGCCGACCCCTGCCCTATAACACCAAAAATATTACCTAGAAAAGTGAAAAAGTTGATGATTTATGGTAAATGGTAATAAATGATTTTTTAATGTTGATAGCCTAATCTGTGCATTTGTAAATTGTGATAAATCATATACATTTCGTAAAGTTTTTTTTTTTTTTGGTATCGATACATATATCGGTTTCGAAAAAAATCGATACCGATAAAACCGATATCACCGATATTGGCCGATATATCTGGTATCAGTTATAATATCGGCCCATCCCTAGATTTAAAATAACATACCATAGTATTATTTACATCGATTGTTAAATAACTTGACTTATGGCATCGTAATAACTATAGAATCTAACTATATCAACGGTTAGCGGACCGTTTTTCATCATTACCGAAATTATTCCTTTGTATATGGGTATATAATAATGATTGATAACAAAATTAACACATCAGTTTCGAGTAAATACTCGAGTCTAACGCATAAACGAACAGCAATGATGCAGATCTTGATAACCCGCAAACAATATACATATTATAACTTTTAGCCACTATAGTCGTGTATAATCGTATGCAGTAAGGAAAATAAAATATAATAACAAGCCGTCGTCGTTGAACCGGAACAATCAAGGCTCCGTTCAGAACTTAAAATGTAAATGGTCTTCATTTAATTTTCCAATTGATTGTGATGCATTTTAATTTTACATAGTTTTTTCTGTGGTTGTCGATACAATCAAGTACAACAATTTTCTAAATCGGACATATATATCTGCAATACGAATCGAATTTTGAATTTTACGTGTGTGTTGATAATTGTAATCTGAATGGTTTTTGTGGAGTTGTAATAGTTTAATACTCTATTCACTCCATATATTTGCTGATAGTCCCTCATTGCGCAACAATAGAACAAAATAATTATAATTTTATAATCACGTGAACTGCAGACTATAAAAAACATGTAATCGCTTTGTTTTATCACCTTCACACAAATCAACACTGTTTTATAAATACAACACAG